>NC_084745.1:42309078-42424078 GCF_033978785.1 Entelurus aequoreus
CACGGATATGATCAACTTCCACGTTGGTTTTTCGACGTCCCAGTTTCCTCTCTCACCCGGCCGTAATCCTACCTTCCTTTCCCACCTCCTGGTTCCTCTCCCCCGGCGGAAGCGTCACCGGCGCCGCAGCAAACGTGGCGGCCAGCTGGTGAAAGTTAGGGCACTCCTGGCCCGTCTTCCCGTGGCTTCCCGAACGAAGAATGGTGCGGTACCTGGTCTCTTCCTGCACCCACGCTCGTTGGATCCCATCGGCTAGTGCAGGGGTCGGCAACCTTTACCACTCAAAGAGCCATTTTGGCAAGTTTCACAAATTAAAGAAAATAATGGGAGCCACAAAAAAAAAATTTAAATTTAAAATGAAAAACAACACATACAAAGCTTAAATTGTTTTGTGCTATGTTAACCAGGGGTCTCAGACACACGCACCGGCACGCACCTTAATATGGAAATTTGATGTTAGCGCGGTCCGCGAGTTTTGAATGAATGGCGGTCCGCGAGTTTTGAATGAATGGCGTTTGATAGCGTCATACTTGCCAATCCTGTCATTATTTCCGGTCGACTCCCGAATATCAGGGCGTGATGGCACTGCTTTTGGAGCCCACTACAGTCAGCCAAAACAGTGTGCCTGCTCGACCACATGTAGAATGCAGCTTCAGCTTGCTCACGTAAGTGACAGCAAGGCGTACTACTTCAACAGCCACACAGCTTACACTGACGGTAGCCGTACAATAACAACTTTAACACTGTTACGTTACAAATATGCGCCACACTTTGAACCCACACCAAAAAAGAATGACAAACACATTTCTGGAGAACATCTGCACTGTAACACAACATAAACACAACACAATAAATACCCAGAATCCCATGCAGCCCTAACTCTTCCGCTCAACCGACGCACGGAGGGGGGGAGGGTTGATGTGTGGGGGGGTTTGGTGGTAGCGGGGGTGTATAATCTAGACCGGAAGAGTTAGGGCTGCATGGGATTCTGGGTATTGGTTGTGTTGTGTTACACTACCGTCAGTGTAAACTGTGTGGCTGATGAGTAAGTATGCTTTGCTGTCTCCTACGTGTGCAAGTTCAAGCTACATACAACATGTGGCCGGGTTGGCACGCTGTTAGTAAATGCTGTAGAGGACAATTACTGCAGTGCATTTAGGGCATGCCCTTTATTTAGTGATTAGAGTGAAAATAGGATTATAATTGCCCTTGGAGATTTCTTCGACAGGCACTGAGATCCACAAGTCTCCTGGGAAAATCGGGGGGTCGGCAAGTATGCAGCTGAGCCGCATCAGAGTGGTCAAAGAGCCGCATGCGGCTCCGGAGCCGCGGGTTGCCGACCCCTGGGCTAGTGGCTTGTTCCTGTCGTTGTAGTCTGTTCTTCTTTACCATTTACACAACGTGCCAACTTCACTGGTTTTGGGTTTTGTACATATACTGTAAAGGTTGAATGAAATGTATAAATGAACATTAAACCTTGTTGAAAAGTCTTTACAGCAAAAAAGGCGATGCATGCAGGGAGAGGAGAAGAATATACTGTATATACATGATTATGCATTCAGATCAATATGCAGGACACTTTGCTCAATAAAACATGTATTTTGCATTCAGTTTCATCAGTCAGTGATAGGCTGGCTACCTTTTCACATTTGAACCGATACAGTACAAATTCCTGCTACCTGGTCTTTAAAGTAGGGGAGCTCATTTTCAGCTCCATTCTAAACATGAACACAGTCTCCAAAAAAATATAAAAGACATACAGATGCTAGATTTTACGAAGAAAATGTCACAGGATTGTAAAATTCACCATGTTTACACGGACCAGCGAAATTAAGAAAATGCCCAAGCAGTGGTTCATACATCAAGATCGCTGATTCGCTCATATTGATGTCAATCAAATATAGATTCAGCCTCAAACAGATCATCCAATCATCATGCTCAGTGTCCAGGGTAGACGAGGCCGAACCCAATTTCCATTTACTTCCAGAGAAACTCAACGCCCGTAGCCAATGACTGTCTAGTTTGGCTGCAGTGGAACAACCCACTTCATCCTCCCACAACTAAGTCTGTACAGCAGATATAAGCATCTACATCCTAAGTGTCAAAGTCAAGGCCCGTGGGCCAGATCCGGCCCGCGAACGAATTATCTATGGCCCCAGGGATGATATTTGATTAGTATTAGAACCGGCCCGCAGGCCACAGCCGCCTGCTGCTGTTTTGCACGCACCAATACTCATGTTGGTGCTAGGAATTTTCTAAATGCCTGGGACCCCATCAAGTCATAAAAATGGGGTCCCACAGTACATTTTTGGGTTCCCACTTTTTTTGTAACCGTTTTGAAAACAAATGATAAATGTATGCATAATCCTGTTATATTTCACATTCTATATTGTGTTTTGGAAAAAGGTTGTCATAAATGTTACTTAATTCATTAAAAAAGATAATAATACAAAAGAAAACAAATTGTTATGCATATGGAAATGTATTCAGTTATAAACATTTATTCAATTTCTTCTTTCCTTCATGGATCTAAACTTCATGCGGCCCCTGAGCTAAAATGAGTTTGACACCCCTAGACATCAACAATATCAGTTGTTATATTTTGTTTTCTTACGCTTCTGAGAATCATTTGCAAGTATTATAGTAGACTCTGCATGCATTTAGAAATCCAACATGTTAGTTTGCAGTAGTGTAAAGACTGCGGTGTTGCCGTAGTCAGGAAGTAGTCTTTGCCATTAAGTTGAATGTATTTATTTTTGTTGAGTCCTACAAAGTGTTTATACTGTAAGGAGTGTTTGATTGATTGATTGAAACTTTTATTAATAGATTGCACAGTACAGTACATATTCCGTACAATTGACCACTAAATGGTAACACCCGAATAAGCTTTTCAACTTGTTTAAGTCGGGGTCCACGTTAATCAATTCATACTTACTGCACACCAGCTGTTTGATTGTAACATGCATCATTGTTGTAATGACCAAATTTGGAGCTATTGAAAAGTGGAGCCTTACTTTTGAATGTTTTCTATCAGGCGTACTTGCTTTGTTGACATGAAAAATACAACACTAACTAGATGAAGAAATTCCTGAAGGAATTGCGTGTGAATGCTCCAACGCTGAAGTTGAACTGAAATGCTGACAGAATGTAGTATGAATGTAAGAATAGTTTGAATGTTGAAATGGTTTGAATGTTGAAGAGTAAAAATTTCCAGGCAAACCGGAATTTGGTTTGGAACTTGGGAAAGTGTTAGTTTAAATGTCTAGGATGAGTGGAATATGTTGAAGGTGGAATGGGTTGAAGAATGTGGGAGTCTGAAAAAAGGACAGTTAATTTTGAATGGGGAAAATGCAAAAAAAAAAAAAAGGAATAATGGGAAATCCGGGAATGTATTTCAGAATTATTGAAGTTGAGCACACAATTCCTAAACAGGCTGAATATTTTGAAGTTGGAACGGTTTGAATCAGATGAAAAATGTGGGAATTGTAGAAATTTGAAGAATTGATTTCAATGGGAATTTCCCAAAAATTCGGGAATTTCGGAAAAAGCGGGATTTTTTTGGAAAATGCTAAAAAACTTGAATGGTCTGAATGAGTTGAAATGGTTGGTGTTTACATTTTTCAATTCGGTCGAGAAATGTTGAAGTAGTAACCTGTTGAATTGAGAAATGGTATTAAGGTATTTCGGGAAAGCCGAGAATTTTTCCTTTTCAAAAAACAACTTTGTTTTTTGTCCTGATTAAGAGGAATTTTTTGACGGGTTGAAAAATGTGGAAGGAGTAGTCGCCAGAAAAAAAGAGTGTAAATAGGGCTTTGGAAAACCAGGAATTCTGGAAAATCCTGGAATTTTTTTGAAAAAGGTAGTTTGGATTTCCAAGATGGTGGAATGTGTAGTATGAACAGGTTGAAACATTTGGAAATGGTGGAAGTTCGAAAAAAATCATTTTGAATGGGGAAAAATGTCCCGGAAAACCTGGAATTCAGGGAATTTTTGGAATTTGTCAAGGGAAAGCCCGCGATTCCCGAATAGGCTGAACAGTTTGAAGTTATAACGGTGTGAATCGGATGAAAAATTTGGAAGGTAGATCCATCCATCTATCCATCCATCCATCTTCTTCCGCTTATCCGAGGTCTAAGCAGGGAAGCCAAGACTTTCCTCTCCCAGCCACTTCGTCCAGCTCTTCCTGGGGGATCCCGAGGCGTTCCCAGGCCAGCCGGGACACATAGTTTTCCCAACGTGTCCTGGGTCTTTCCCGTGGCTTCCTACCGGTCGGACGTGCCCTAAACACCTCCCTAGGCGTTCGGGTGGCATCCTGACCAGATGCCCGAACCACCTCATCTGGCTTTACTTTGAGCTCCTCCCGGATTGGCAGAGCTTCTCACCCCATCTCTAAGGGAGAGCCCCGCCACCCGGCGGAGGAAACTCATTTCGGCCGCTTGTACCCGTGATCTTGTCCTTTTGGTCATAACCCAAAGCTCATGACCATAGGTGAGGATGGGGACGTAGATCGACCGGTAAATTGAGAGCTTTGGCTTCCGGCTCAGCTCCTTCTTCACCACAACGGATCGATACAGCGTCCGCATTACCGAAGACGCCGCAAGGTAGAGCGCGCCAAAATCTGGAGAAGAAGAAGTAGAGGAATAATAATAAATAGATGAATTTTGGTGTACAAAACTGCTTACACAATTAGAGATAGTCCACTACAAATACACTTGTTTGCCTGCAAAGTGCTTGAGCCTATGCCAAGTATGCAAACGTATGTGACATCACGTGCAACATAGTTTGATTTTGTTCGAATCGGTACCCGTTAGTACGGGCGGAATTCCACCACTATCAATAAAAGTTCCGAATTCAGTACCCATATCTAGCCAATACATTTTGTTACCGGTGGATGCAAATGGCACCAATTCAGTGTTAACGGCCGACTGTATAAACACTTCTTGTTTGGTCTTTGATGAAAAAGCCCGGTTGAACTGTGTGCAGCGTCCGGTCTAACGACAACAAGTGTAAGTGTGAAGAATGAGACATAATCAATTCCAGCGGGAGACCTTTCAATTCTTGTCTCTCTAATTTGTAAAGTTGGGGACGAGCAGCAGCGAAATTTGCTTTGATGGAATATGTTTCATTCAGACACACTATTTTATTTTTTATTTTTTTACGGCTGCCTCACTTCTGCTGCAATATTTATCTTACTGGAGCGTATTTGCCATTCGTTTTGATCTTCACAGACACTGTGATAATGAAATATATGTAGTGGGTGCAGTGCATAATACATGGCGGCGAGCGTGGGTGGCATGGTGATCGTTATCCTTCTTGGAGGAGCACTTGAAGGAGAGACAGTAGTAGTGCATGTACAGATTTGGGCATATCACCCCAGGCATACACACATAATGTTAAATGATGTTTGCAGACGTTTGGACCTCACCATGTACAAACCCCGTTTCCATATGAAATTGTGTTAGATGTAAATATAAACGGAATACAATGATTTGCAAATCCTTTTCAACCCATATTCAATTGAATGCACTACAAAGACAAGATATTTGATGTTCAAACTCATAAACTTTATTTTTTTTTGCAAATAATAATGGCAAGGTACGAAATTGTTGAAAAAACAAGTTAAAAGTGCCGCAAGTCGCTAAAGAAGTAACTTCCCTTAAGACATAAGAGGCACTGACGTCAGTGACTGCCGCGATGCCAAAAGTTAAAGGATTGACTGGAAAAACTGATTTGAAGCTGGGCACAGGACATGATGGGATTCAAGAAGGGATACTACAAAAAATACTCCAGGAATTTAAAGAAGAAATGATAGAAAAATTGGAAGAATTGATGGATGGATGGAAAGAAGATATGAAAGAAATGAAAGAAGAAATGAAAGAAATGAAAAAAGAGAACAACTCCAGAAATAAAGAAGCCACTGAAATGAGCAAACAAATGAAGATCCTTCAAGAAGACAACAACATGCTGAGGAACATCACAGATGAAATGGATCAGGATAAACGAATGAATGATATCATTGTGACAGGGAACCGAATTAAACCAAGATCCTATGCGAAAGCTGTGAATAATGAAGGTGAACCAGATGAAATGGATATGGTCTCAGCAGAACAGCAAGTGGTCAACTTTCTGCAATCAAAAGAAATTGAAATTGACATTAATACCATCGAAACATGCATCCCACTGAACGGAAGAAACAACAACGCCACTCCAGTCGTGCTCGTGAAACTCGTAAACATAAAATCTAAAATGGCATTGCTGAGACAGGGAAAGAAGCTGAAGGGAACAAATGTGTACATGAATGAGCATCTCACAAAACGCAATGCTGGAATCGCCAAGAAAGCACGCGACTTGAGAAGGCAGGGAAAAATCCAGGGAACTTGGAGCGCCAACTGTAAAATCTACATCAAGCTGAATGGAGGTCCAGAAGCAAGAGTAATTGTTGTCCATGACATCAAGGACCTGGACAATTTTTAAAGTTTACACAGCTACCACAACAACGATGATAATGGACTCTGAAAGAAAACAAGCACCTAAATTCAGCATCGGCACTACTATGTTCCAAGGGACGACTAAACAAGAGGACCTAGATTCAGGATTGCATCCACCTACACTTATAGAGATTATTGAAACAACATCAAAGTTTGTTGAACAAGAAAATATGGAACTAAAAAATGTCTGCAACAAAGATCACAAAAACCAGGATTTGGAAAATGATATAGATCCAGATACAAATTTTTTCTCCCAAATCAGTAATAGTTGTTTATATTATACAGATGATCAATATAATAGCAACATTGAATGTGATAACAAATTGTCAATTATTCATTTTAATAGTAGAAGCTTGTATGCAAATTACAACAACATTAAGAACTTTTTGGAACACATCAACGAACCCTTCAAAGTGATTGCTGTCACAGAAACATGGATTGATGATAAAAAAGAAATAGATTTTGATCTGGAGGGATATGAACTAAACTACATCAACAGAACCAACAAAAATGGAGGAGGAGTAGCTGTGTACGTGATGAAGAACCTGGACTACAAAGTGGTAAAAAACATGTCATTTGCCATAGATAATATCTTAGAATGTATAACCATTGAAATATGTCAGGAAAAAAGCAAAAACATATTCATCAGTTGTATATATAGATCACCTAAGTCAAGTATAGAAACATTTGAAGAATGGATCAAGGCAACTTACATGGACAATGGTCAAAGAATAATGTTCTTATGTGGTGACTTTAATATTGACTTATTGAACCCCAACAAGCAAAAGTCTATTGGACTTCATTGATACAATGTACAGCATCAGTCTGTATCCTAAAATCACAAAGCCAAGCAGAATCACAGGACAATGTGCCACGCTTTTTGATAATATTTTACCAATGATTTTGATAATAACACTACAAGTGGTCTACTTATAACCGACGTTAGTGATCATCTGCCAGTTTTTACAATATATGATGGAAACTACAAGAAGAACATGGAAGACAAAAGGACATTTCGAAGACTATGCACAGAGAAGAGGATGACTGCCTTCAAAATTGAACTACAAAAGCAAGATTGGGACAATGTGTATAATGAAAAAGAGGTTGATGAAGCATATGAACATTTCTTAAACAAGTTCATAATACTTTATGACAAACATTGTCCATGGATACAACTCAGTAACAAGCAGAGAAAGAATAATCAACCATGGATGACAAAAGGATTAAAAAATGCTTGTAAGAAGAAGAATACACTATATAGAAAATGTATAGCACAAAGAACTATAGAGGCAGAAATTAAGTACAAAAAGTATAAAAACAAGTTAACAGACATACTACGATCATGTAGAAAAGAATATTACAGTGAATTATTGGACAGGAACAAATATAATATGAGAGCAACATGGGGCATCCTCAATAGCATTATTAAAAATGGAACTAAGAGGGACTACCCTCGATACTTCTTAGATGAAAATAAAAAAAATGACAACATAAAGGAAGTAGTTGAAAGCTTCAATAATTATTTTGTAAATATTGGACCAAAATTGGAAGAAAGGATTCCAGACCCAGTTCCAATTGAGGACTATAATGATACCATAGAGCGAAATCCCAACTCCATGTTCCTCAGTAATGTGACACAGGAGGAAATAGTTACAATCGTGAAAAAATGTAAATCTAAGACTTCAACTGATTGTAACGGAATTGATATGGAAACGATAAAAAAGGTTATTGAAGAGATCTCAGGACCATTAATGTATATTGGTAACCTATCATTTCAAACAGGTACATTTCCAAACAAAATGAAAATAGCTAAAGTTGCACCAATTTATAAGACTGGAGACAAACATCAATTTACAAATTATAGACCTGTTTCTTAACTTCCACAATTTTCTAAAATCATTGAAAAACTGTTCAATAACAGATTAGAAAGTTTCATAAATAAAAATAGAATACTCGAAGAGAACCAATATGGATATAGAGCTAATGTTTCAACTTCAATGGCTTTAATTGAAATTACAGAAGAAATTACCAATGCAATAGATAGTAAAAAATGTGCGGCAGCGGTTTTTATGGATCTAACTAAAGCATTTGACACAATTAATCACAATATTTTAATCAAAAAACTAGAACGATATGGCATCAGAGGGTTAGTCTTAAACTGGATAAGAAGTTATCTAACGAACAGGAAACAATACGTGAAGCTAGGCGAACACACGTCTACAACGCTAAATATATCCTCAGGGATCAATACTAGGACCTAAATTATTCAATCTCTATATAAATGACATTTGTAAAGTTACAAAAGATTTAAAGTTAGTATTATTTGCGGATGATACAACAGCGTTTTGTTCAGGAGAGAACACACAGGAGATAATACAAATAATAACAGAAGAAATTAACAAATTAAAAAGATGGTTTGACAAAAACAGACTATCGTTGAATCTTAGTAAAACTAAAATAATGCTATTTGGTAACAGTAGAAGAGAAAGTCAAACACAAATACAAATAGACGGAATAGAAATTGAAAGAGTAAACAAAACCAAATTTCTAGGTATAATGATTGATGATAAATTGAACTGGAAATCTCACGTAAAAAATATACAACATAAAGTTGCAAGAAACACGTCAATAATGAATAAAGGAAAACATGTTCTAGACCAAAAATTCCTTCATATTCTCTACTGCTCACTAGTGCAGGGGCCGGCAACCTTTACCACTCAAAGAGCCATTTTGGCAAGTTTCACAAATTAAAGAAAATAATGGGAGCCACAAAAAAAATTAAAACACCTCATACAAAGCTTGAATTGCTTTGTGCTATGTTAACCAGGGGTCTCAGACACACGCACCGGCACACACTTTAATATGGAAATTTGATATTAGTGCGGCCCGCGAGTTTTGAAAGCGTCATACCTGCCAACACTCTCATTATTTCCGGGAGACTACCTAATATCAGGGCGTGATGGCACTGCTTTTAGCGCCCTCTACAGTCTGCCCAAACAGTATACCTGCTGGACTACATGTAGATTGAAGTTTTAGCTTGCTCACATAAGTGACAGCAAGGCGTACTAACTCAGCAGCCACACATCTTACACTGACGGTACCAATACACAGAATCCCATGCAGCCCTAACTCTTCCGCTCAACCAACGCACGGGGGGGTTGATGTGTGGGGGGATTTGGTGGTAGCGGGGGTGTATAATGTAGACCGGAAGAGTTAGGGCTGCATGGGATTCTGGGTATTGGTTGTGTTGTGTTTATGTTGTGTTACGGTGGGATGTTCTCCAGAAATGTGTTTTTCATTCTTTTTTGGTGTGGGTTCACAGTGTGGCGCATATTTGTAACGTAACAATGTTAAAGTTGTTTGATACGGCTACCGTCAGTGTAAGCTGTGTGGCTGATGAGTAAGTATGCTTTGCTGTCTCCTAAGTGTGCAAGTAAAAGCAACATACAACATGTGGCTGGGCCGGCACGCTGTTTGTAAATGCTATAGAGGACAATTACTTCAGTGCAATTAGAGCACTCCCTTATTCAGCAATTAGAGTGTAAATAGGATTATATTTTCCCTGGGAGTTATTTATGAGAGACACTAAGGTCCATAAGTCTCCTGGGAAAATCGGGGGGGTCGGCAAGTATGTAGCTGAGCCGCATCAGAGTGGTCAAAGAGCCGCATGCGGCTCCGGAGCCGCGGGTTGCCGACCCCTGCACTAGTGTTACCATATCTGAGCTACTGTGTAGAAATATGAGGAAATAATTACAAAAGTACACTTCATTCATTAACGGTGTTACAAAAAAGATCAGTTAGAATAATACATAATGTTGGATATAGAGAACATACAAACCCTTTATTTATTGAATCAAAAATACTGAAATTCCACGACATAGTGAATTTGAAAACAGCTAAAATTATGCACAAAGCAAACTATAACCTGCTACCCAAGAATATACAACAATTCTTCTCAAAAAAAGAGGAGAAATATAATCTTAGAGAAAAATGTAATTTAAAACATTTGTTTGCACGTACAACACTTAAGACCTTCAATATATCAGTATGTGGAATTAAATTATGGAATGGATTAAGCAAAGCAATCAAACAATGTACTAATATGATACACTTCAAGAAACTCTTCAAACTTAAAGTGTTTACAAAGTACAAAGAAGAAGAACCATGACAAACATTCTCAATTTATTTCATCCATCCATTCATTAATTCTTAAAGTAATCTTATTTATCTCATCATATGAAATATGACTTACTTCACCAATTATTATTATTAAATTCTTACTATTATTTATTTATTTATTTTTATTGTGATTACTTATGGAGTTTATTGTGAAAAAATTGTGAACAGGAAGTGAACAAAAAGTTTTGCAACTGTTATGTAAAGAAAAGGGGTAGGATTAAATAAGCTCTGCTTCTTCCTACTCCTTTTCGAACATGTTGAAAAGAAACTGGAAATTGTGATGTATCATGTTGTATGCTTGCATGTTCGAAATAAACTCAAACTCAAACTCAATAATTAACTTAGAATTTCATGGCTGCAACACGTGCCAAAGTAGTTGGGGAAAGGGCATGTTCACCACTGTGTTACATGGCCTTTCCTTTTAACAACACTAAGTAAACATTTGGGAACTGAGGAGACACATTTTTTAAGCTTCTCAGGTGGAATTCTTTCCCATTCTTGCTTGATGTACAGCTTAAGTTGTTCAACAGTCCGGGGGTCTCCGTTGTGGTATTTTAGGCTTCATAATGCGCCACACATTTTCAATGGGAGACAGGTCCGGACTACAGGCAGGCCAGTCTAGTACCCGCACTCTTTTACTATGAAGCCACGCTGTTGTAACATGTGGCTTGGCATTGTCTTGCTGAAATAAGCAGGGGCGTTCATGATAACGTTGCTTGGATGGCAACATATGTTGCTCTAGAACCTGTATGTACCTTTCACCATTAATGCTGCCTTCACAGATGTGTAAGTTACCCATGCCTTGGGCACTAATACACCCCCATACCATTACAGATGCTGGATTTGGAACTTTGCGCCTATAACAATCCGGATGGTTCTTTTCCTCTTTGTTCCGGAGGACACGACGTCCACAGTTTCCAAAAACAATTTGAAATGTGGACTCGTCAGACCACAGAACACTTTTCCACTTTGCATCGGTCCATCTTAGATGAGCTCGGGCCCAGCGAAGCCGGCAGCGTTTCTGGGTGTTGTTGATAAATGGCTTTTGCTTTGCATAGTAGCGTTTTAACTTGCACTTACAGATGTAGCGACCAACTGTAGTTACTGACAGTGGTTTTCTGAAGTGTTCCTGAGCCCATGTGGTGATATCCTTTAAACACTGTCGCTTTTTGATGCAGTACCGCCTGAGGGATCGAAGGTCCATAATATTATCGCTTACCTGCAGTGATTTCTCCAGATTCTCTGTAACTTTTGATGATATTACGGAGCGTAGATGGTGAAATCCCTAAATTCCTTGCAATAGCTCGTTGCGAAATGTTGTTCTTAAACTGTTGGACAATTTGCTCACGCATTTGTTCACAAAGTGGTGCCCCTCGCCCCATCCTTGTTTGTGAATGACTGAGCATTTCATGGAAGACAGCTTTGATACCCAATTATGGCAGCCACCTATTCCCAATTAGCCTGTGGGATTTTCCAAATAAGTGTTTGATGAGCATTCCTCAACTTTCTCAGTCTTTTTTGCCACTTCTGCCAACATTTTTGAAACATGTTGCAGGCATCAAATACCAAATGAGCTAATATTTGCAAAAAATAACACAATTTTCCAGTTCGAACATTAAATATCTTGTCTTTGCAGTCTATTCAATTGAATAAAGGTTGAAAAGGATTTGCAAAACATTGTATTCTGTTTTTATTTATGATTAACAAAACATGCCAACGTCATTGGTTTTGGGGTTTGTATTTACAGTAAACCCTTGTTTACTGCTGTTGAATGGTTTTGGGCTGAGCATGGTAAAATATTTTTTTCATTAATTAATAATGATATTTTCATAGCTAGAGCATAACAACCCTGTATACCACTTTCTAAATGATACTTTTTTAAAAGAGGAACTGCACTTTTTTAAACAAATGTTCCTTCCATTGTAAGACAAGAATACAGATGTTTTTCTTTTATGCATTTTAAATAGTAAATAAATGTGATCAAAAGTCAGCTTACAATAAAGCCTAAGGGAGTCGCTTTATTAAAGGCCTACTGAAACCCACTACTACCGACCACGCAGTCTGATAGTTTATATATCAATGATGAAATATTAACATTATAACACATGCCAATACGGCCGGGTTAACTTATAAAGTGACATTTTAAATTTGCCGCTAAACTTCCGGTTCGAAACGCCTCTGAGGATGACGTATGCGCGTGACGTAGCCCGGCGAACACGGGTATGCCTTCCACATTGAAGCCAATACGAAAAAGCTCTGTTTTCATTTCATAATTCCACAGTATTCTGGACATCTGTGTTCGTGAATCTGTTGCAATCATGTTTATTGCATTATGGAGAAGGAATCTGAGCAAGCAAAGAAGAAAGTTGTCGGTGCGAAATGGACGTATTTTTCGAACGTAGTCAGCAACAACAGTACACAGCCGGCGCTTCTTTGTTTACATTCCCGGAAGATGCAGTCAAGAAGAAGAACTCGGATAACAGAGACTCTAACCAGGAGGACTTTTGACTTCGATACACAGACGCCTGTAGAGAACTGGGACAACACAGACTCTTACCAGGATTACTTTGATTTGGATGACAAAGACGCAGACGTGCTACTGTGAGTATGCAGCTTTGGCTTCTAAACATTTGATCGCTTGACCGTATGTGCGCAACTTTTTTTTGCATATGTACGTAACTTTTTTAAAAATATATAAGCTTTATGAACCTTGGGTTAGGTGAACGGTCTTTTGGGCTGAGTGATTGTGTGTGTTGATCAGGTGTTTGAATTGTATTGGCGTGTTCTATGGAGCTAGGAGCTAGCATAGGAGCTAGGAGCTAGCATAACAAACACGCAGGTGTTTTTATGCAGGATTAATTTGTGGCATATTAAATATAAGCCTGGTTGTGTTGTGGCTAATAGAGTATATATATGTCTTGTGTTTATTTACTGTTGTAGTCATTCCCAGCTGAATATCAGGTACCGTGAGTATGCAGCCTTGGCTGCTAAACATTTGATAGCTTGACCGTATGTGCGCGTCACGTACGTAACTTTTTAAAAATATATAAGCTTTATGAACCTTGGGTTAGGTGAACGGTCTTTTGGGCTGAGTGATTGTGTGTGTTGATCAGGTGTTTGAATTGTATTGGCGTGTTCTATGGAGCTAGGAGCTAGCAGAGGAGCTAGGAGCTAGCGTAACAAACACGCAGGTGTTTTTATGCAGGATTAATTTGTGGCATATTAAATATAAGCCTGGTTGTGTTGAGGCTAATAGAGTATATATATGTCTTGTGTTTATTTACTGTTGTAGTCATTCCCAGCTGAATATCAGGTCACCCCCGGCTCTCACAGCATCTTCCCTATCTGAATAGCTTCAACTCCCCACTAGTCCTTCACTTGCACTTTACTCATCCACAAATATTTCATCCTCGCTCAAATTAATGGGGAAATTGTCGCTTTCTCGGTCCGAATCTCTCTCACTTCATGCGGCCATCATTGTAAACAATAGGGAACTTTGCGTATATGTTCAACTGACTACGTCACGCTACTTCCGGTAGGGGCAAGCCTTTTTTTTATCAGATACCAAAAGTTGCAATCTTTATCGTCGTTGTTCTATACTAAATCCTTTCAGCAAAAATATGGCAATATCGCGAAATGATCAAGTATGACACATAGAATAGATCTGCTATCCCCGTTTAAATAAAAACAAATAATTTCAGTAGGCCTTTAAAGCCCTTAAAAAAAGCATCCATTGATGTTTTTTTTACACACTCATAATAACATTGAATATTTCCGTATTTTGATCATTTAAAGCAGTGGTTCTCAAATGGGGGTGCGCGTACCCCTGGGGGTACTTGAAGGTATGCCAAGGGGTACATGCGATTTTTTTTAAATATCTTAAAAATAGCAACAATTCAAAAATCCTTTATAAAAATATTTATTGAATAATACTTCAACAAAATATGAATTTAAGTTCATAAACTGAACATCAAATCAAGTAGGCTATTCCATTCATTACCATAAACCCAGAGTTTCCCACATGCCATGATGGTTTGACCCTCACTAACATGTCTGTCAAAAATAACTGTGAAAAGAAATGCAACAATGCATTATTCAGTGTTGACAGCTAGATTTTTTTTGGACATGTTCCATAAATATTGATGGTACAGATTTATTTTTTTGTGAAGAAATTTTTAGAATTAAGTTCATGAATCAAGATGGATCTCTATTACAGTCCCCAAAGAGGGCACTTTAAGTTGATGATTACTTCTATGTGTAGAAATTTTATTTTTAATTGATTCACTTGTTTATTTTTCAACAAGTTTTTAGTTATTTTTATATCTTTTTTTCCAAATAGTTCAAGAAAGACCACTACAAATGAGCAATATTTTGCACTGTTATACAATTTAATAAATCAGAAACTGATGACATAGTGCTGTATTTTACTTCTTTATCTCTTTTTTTCAACCAAAAATGCTTTACTCTGATTAGGGGGTACTTGAATTAAAAAAATGTTCACAGGGGGTACATCACTGAAAAAAGGTTGAGAACCACTGATTTAAAGCATAAGCAGCGCATTAATTTAAAACGTGCTCTCTTTTTTTCTTGAGCAACATCTCTGATTACTTCATGAGAGCCAACACGCTGAAGAAAACATCACTTACTGTACGAGGTCTGCAGTCACGAGGATGCCGACTGGTAGAATCTTGTTATATTACTGTTTAATGACTCATAATTCTCGCAAAGAAAACGTGTGTGTTTTAATTTAATTTAATTTGATTTGTATTTAATTTAATTTTATTATTATTATTATTATTTTTTTTAAATTATTATTATTATTATTATTATTGTTTAATCTTATTATTTATTTGTGTGTGGCGTCGCGCGGGTCTCGCTTCCTGTTGGGTGGGGTCCGTGCCCGTGTGGCCCGACCTTGCGCTGTGGGGTCTCTGTTGGCGACTTGATGTGGTGGCGGCGCGGCGCCCGTGTCTGGTCTGGATGCTGTGTCTCGGTTGTTTGGGC
Source organism: Entelurus aequoreus (assembly GCF_033978785.1). Classification (NCBI taxonomy): domain Eukaryota; kingdom Metazoa; phylum Chordata; class Actinopteri; order Syngnathiformes; family Syngnathidae; genus Entelurus; species Entelurus aequoreus. Next base: position 42,324,750 of record NC_084745.1, read on the forward strand.
GGTGGTGTGTTTGTGCGGGTTTGGGTTGGGGTGGTGGGGTCTTTTGGTGAGGGGGGGTGTCTCTTGTTTGCGTGTTGGCGTTTGGGCTGGCCGGCGGGCTGGCGCTGGCTGGTCTCCGTGATCCTGTTGGCGTGTGGTTGCCGGTCGCGGTTTTTTTTTATCGCTTTGATTTGATTGGGTGGTGCTGGCTGTCTGGGGGTGTTGTGGCTGCTGTTTCTGCTGCCGTTTGTTTGTGGTGTGGGCGCCCGTGGCTGCTGGGTCTGGTGCAGGGGGGTGGCTGATGTTGTGACTGGTGGCAGCGCGCGCGCATGGTGGTGGTTGTCGGGGCTGACAAACTGTGTGTATGTATGTGTATGTGTGTGTATGTATGTATGTATATATATGTGTGTGTACGTGTACATGTGTGTGTGTATGTGTATGTGTATGTATATAGATATGTATGTATATTTCTGGGGGTACGTTCTGGGCCTGCCTGTCGGGTGGGGGTCGGCGCCTCAGGCTACTGCATCCGGACTGCGTGTTTAGAGCTCCTGGGTCCCACCGTCCATCCCTTCCGGGTGCCCGTCTTGGTTGGGGCCTGCTGGGTCTGGTCCCTGGGTCTACTGTGGTAGCTTGGCGCTGCAGGGTATTCCGGGGTGCTGCGAGTCGGCCAGTTGTTGGGGTAGCGACCTTGTGTGTCAGCATGTCTGTGATCTTCTTTTAATTATTTTTTTAAATTTTTTTAATAGATTTAATTATTTATGTATTCTAATTTTTTAATATATTTTATTAATATTATTATTATTTTTATTATTGTTATTATTATTTATTTTATGTATTTATTTTCCCCTACCTCAGGGGGGGACTCGGCGGGGGCGGTTGCTGGTTGTTCCATTTCCATCGTTGGGGTCCCTGCGGGTGGGGTGGGTGGTTCCCGTGGCCCCGTGCTGGGTGGTCCTGTGGCGGCCGGCTTGGGTGGGGTGGCCGTGGGCTGGCCTCGCCGCGCTCTCCGGGGGTGGGGGTGGGCTCGTGGGGGCCCGGTTGCCGGTGGGGCGGGGGCGGTCTTCCCGTCCGGTTGCGGGAAACCCCAACCACAGGGGAGAGAGAGACAGGGTTTAGTAACGTACTACATGGATGGGGATGACACAACACTACGCAGAACAATGGCAGAAGATGTAATGTAACTAGTGGGTTTGAAGAAGGGCAAAGTCTTTTGAAATGCCCTAACTTACACGTCGACCGAAGGAGAAGTCTCTGCCTCTGGAAACTCCTTGAAGATGAGAACAGTGAGCTGAGATAGTCCTACAACTAGGCGAAGAAGCCCGTACCTTCAGGTACACAGTATGGAGTGTGGTGGGCCTTCGGACTTCCCCGATTTCTCGTTGCCGCTCGACGCGGCGCTGGAAAGGTTGCCCTTGTGAAGGACAACGAAACGTCGCCCTGGCAATGGAGAAGGGCCCCAGAGGACTTACCGTATTTTTCGGACCAAAGGGCGCACCGGATTAAAAGGCGCATTAAAGGGGTCATATTATGATTTTTTTTTATATATTCAAAACACTTCTTTGTGGTCTATATAACATGTAATGATAAATAAATAAATGGGTTATACTTGTATAGCGCTTTTCTACCTTCAACGTACTCAAAGCGCTTTGACAGTATTTCCACATTCACACACACATTCACACACTGATGGCGGGAGCTGCCATGCAAGGTGCTACCAGCAGCCATCAGGGGCAAGGGTGAAGTGTCTTGCCCAAGGACACAACGGACGTGACTAGGATGGTAGAAGGTGGGGATTGAACCCCAGTAACCAGCAACCCTCCGATTGCTGGCACAGCCACTCTACCAACTTGGCCACGCCGCCCCAGCGGTTAATGGTTAATGGTGGTTCTTTGGTCAAAATGTTGCATAGATTATGTTTTACGGACCATTTTCAAGTAGCTTTCTGACCGTCTCTTCAGGAGTCCATTTTGTGGGCGGTCTTATTTACGTGGCTCACCTTTCGACAGCGTCTTCTCCCCATCATCTTTGTTGTAGCGGTGTAGCGTGCAAGGACGGGAGTGGAAGAAGTGCCAAAAGGTGGAGCCAACTGTTTTAATGACATTCAGACTTTACTTAAATCAATAATGGAGCAGCATCTCCTCATCCGTGGTTCATTAGTGCAACAACAATGCCGGAAATGTGTCCCGTGAAAAAACGTCCGACCGAAACTCTCTAATGCAGGGGTGTCCAAACTTTTTCCACTGAGGGCCGCACACGGAAAAAATAAAGCATGCGGGGGCCATTTTGATATTTTTCATTTTCAAACCATAACAAAATATTTGGATTTTTTTTAAAATTTTACCTTTAGGGGTCCCGGGGACCGTAAATGGTCTCAGTCATTAAAATTCTAAAAATAAGTCAAATTTGTATTATTATTTTTTATTTAACGCTTACAGTAAATCTCTATATTACTTTAAAAAAAAAAGGTTTTATGGCTTTTCTGTCAAAAACCACTTTGTTTTTTATAGTAAAACTGAAATGTGCAGTATTTAGTAATTAGAGCCCTAAAAGATCAATAATGCAGGACACCATTGATTTTAATTATTTAATATTTTTGAGTCATCACAGTGAAACGATAAATAAAATACCACTAAATATATTTGGGATCCAAAAGGTGCCCCACTCATAAAGTGATACATTTTTATTATTATTATTTTTTTTAAACTTTCAACACTTAAGTTACGAGATTAACTTCAGATATATCTGTCGATTTTACGTTTTAACTATTACTTTGTTGTCAAAGAAAATGTTGTTTTTAAAAGGCAACTATACAAAATATGCAATATTTACCACATAAAACATTTTAAAGTGAACTATTTGAAGTAATTGGAGCCCTGAAAAAAAATCATTATAACATGGATTTTGTGTCATCATTATTTTTTGGAGCAATGGCAAAAAAATAATAAATAAAGAAAGACAAAAGAAAAGAAAAAACAGCCTGCATGTCAGCTTTTGTGTCAACATTGCAACTTTTTCTCGTTAGATTTCACCTCATTCCATTTTTTTTAACATTCTTTTTTATTTTTTGCAATAGCATTTCCAGAATGTGTGGCGGGCCGGTAAACAATTAGCTGCGGGCCGCAAATGGCCCCCGGGCCGCACTTTGGACACCCCTGCTCTAATGACTAAAGTTCCATGGGTGAATTATGCAAACCCACTACAGTTTTTAGCGCTTTGATAACTAGTCTACTGACAGATATAAGTAAAAGCTTTACGCTACTTTATATTAGAAATGGCATTAGCGGAAGATAAATGTCCCATAAGACGGCACGGACTACAATGGCGGACACGCGCACATTTTCAGGATTCATGCAGATCCCAAATACACATCAGCAGATACCAGAAGGTAAGAAAAGTTGGTTTTGCATAATATTGCCGTGACGCGGAGTCGAACCCACGTTTCCTCTGCAGCTGCAGGCACCTCTGCTAACCCCTCTGCTGGCAGCATGCTCAGACACGCCTCTGCTCGCGCTGAGCACAACACGCCCACACAGCAACAAGCCTGCAAACAATCACTTATCTGCGCACCTGGACTTGACGAGGGGGAGCGGCATAAAGACCAGCGGACCCGAGGAACCTTTGCCAGAACGTCGCTAATCTTCCCAGTAAGCATCACGTCTGGCATTCCCTCCCCTGTGCTTTGCTCTTTGCTCTCTCTCCATGTCTCCCTTGTTCATGTCCCTTGTGTCTTCCGCAGTGACTGCCTTCCTCAATCCACGACCTCCCTGCTCGGACCCAGACCACGCTGCCTCGCTCCTGCCCTCGACCTCTTGCCTGTTCACGAACTGCCTCTTCGCCTTGCCCCTCTAGACTCGACGAAAGATACAACCAACACTCACAGACAACAACCCCTGGTAACATTTACACTATTAATATTACACATAGTCTACACTCATTCACTTAGAGTAGCATACACATGCCACGTAATCATCAAAGGTTTGAATAAACCTCGTGAACCGCAGTTGTACCCTGGTTGTCGCCTCCTTCCCTTCTCTGTACATAACAAATATTGCAAAACAAATCGCCAGGTAATATGTCTGCTAAATGGTGCCATTTTGCTGTCCTTATACACACACCATAATAATACTTGTATGTTTAATGCCCCGACAATTCATCAAGCAGTGCAGCGTCATAGCCTACCGAAGTCGTACTAAAAACATTTTGACAGATTTTTGAGCGCCGTGTATAATGTTCTATATTCTCAATGGAACATTTATGTTACATACGGTGGAGGAAGGCAACGACACCAAAACCAGGATCGGCTCGACAGGTTTATTGAAGTCTTTGATGAGTGTATGAGAGGTGTATGCTTCTCTGCGTTTGGTGTGAAACGATGTGTAGGATTAACAATGTAAATGTTACCAGTATTTGTTGTAAGTGCGTTTTGGATTAATCTTTCGTCAGTCCAGAGGGGCAAGGCAAGAAGGCAGTCCGTGGTCAAGCAAGCGGTCGGGGGCTGGAGAGAAGCAATGAGGTCCGTGTCCGTGCAGGGGTCTAGGATCGAGGGAGGCAGTCCAAAATCCAGAGAGGAGTCGAGGCACACAGCTCGATCACGAGAAACAGGAAAAACACTGCGGGAAACACAAAGGACATAAGACACGGGCACAAAGAAGTCACAAGGAGAGAGCAAGTGCGCAGGAGGGGAAGCCAGAGACGGGATGCTTACTACAAAGAGTAAACTATGTTCCGGCGCAGGATCCTCGGGTCCGCTGGTCTTTATACTGCTTGCCTTCATTAGTCCCAAGTGTGCAGATTGCTGATTGCTTGCAGCTTTGCCGGCGCGAGGCTGCGATGCGTCCAGAGCGAGCAGGGGCGTGTCCTGTCGCGCTGCCAGCGGAGGCGCCGGGAGAGCCTGCCGCAGATGGCATGCGGGATTGAGAACGCGCCGTGACGATTTAAAGTTTTGGTTTTGTTTACTGGCGTCATCTTGCAGTTTACACATATCTCTTATGTATGACTGCCATCTACTGGTCACACTTATCATTACACCATGTACCAAATAAAATTGCTTCGAGGTCGGTAAGCACAACCAGAATTATGCCGTACATCCGGCGCACTGTCGATTTTTGAGAAAATTAAAGGATTTTAAGTGCGCCTTATATGTCAGGTCCGTCACTGACAGTTTAGTTATGTTTTGAGTTTTTCCTCTGTTTTTCTTTATTTCCTGTCAGCGCTCTTATTTTGGTTATTTCCTACTTGTCTCCCTGAGTACTGTGTCCCCTCAGCTGTGGCTGATTGGCACCTGGCCACACCTGGTGTCAATCAGCCAGCTACTATTTAGACCTGCTTTTCCCTCCAGTCAGTGCTGGAGTATTGTCAATGTCGCTAATGATTGTCGAGGTCAGTGTCATTTATACTTGTCGATGTCATTTGTACTTATCGTGGTAGCTCTGTCTACTTCTGGTCACTCTGCTCATGTCATAGTTCATCCTGCTTGTTTCTTGCCACGTGAGTTTTGTTTATTCGTGTCTCAGTAAGTGTTTTTGTTTCTTGTCCATAGTTTAGCCTTTGTGCTAGTTTCTGTTCATAGCCAAGTTTGTTCTCCGCCTTGTGCGCGCCTTTTGTTTGTACCCTTTTATTTGTTTTTGGTTATAGTGTTAAATTAAATCATGTTCTCCTGCACCAAGCCTGCCGTCTCTGCATCTTGGGGTTCGTCACCAACATACTCTGACATTATAGTCCGAAAAATACTGTACCTTGTCCAAGTACAAATAGCAAGTAGAAGCAAAGGCTTGTCAGCGGAATAAACGGCGGTCCGAGTCACACTCGGGTTGGTAGACAAAGTGCTGCTCCAGAGCTTTATTACAAGAGAAGGATAGACTGTCAGATGCAAGAACGGCGTATTGGCCATCGTACCTATGTTGACTGTGACAAGATGTGAGGCTGAACAGGTCAAGCACATTTTGCGTGAGAAAAGAGGGAGTAAGAAGAAGCAGCAGCCATGGTACAAGAATAAGACCAACAGATGCTAGGATGCTGCCTATGCGGAGCACAGAGGACCATTGAGCGATTGCCCAGTCCTAGCGACGAAAGGGTCAGTTGCCAATCTGCTGTGAAACTAGAATGACAGTGGGCCCTCCTGAGGCAAGCCCACCTGAAATATTAGCACTGTAACATTGATGGGAGAGAACCAGCGGGTCCACGACACAATTGTGTGTAACAATTTCCGATGACATCTAATCGTCTAAATTGCGGCGGATTGCTCGCTACTTAAACGTCATGCTGAGGCCTTTTTTACAGCAGCTTTGTAGTAAAAAAAATTTATGAAACATTCCCAAAACACTGAAAGCTCTATGCTAGATCAATGTTTCTTCTTCCAAATATTGTGCAAAGCTGAACAAATTGTTCTCTTCAGCCGTTGACACAAAAACACCCAGTTGCGTCCTCAGCTGACACAGTATATCGCTGGTCTCCTGATTGCCTGTGATTATCAAACCCACTCATGTTCTATTTCTGCCATGCATTAACCCTTGAAATCACCACCAGTTTTCAAACTGACATCAAACAAGCTATGCAAACAACAGTTCCCACTCACCAATTAGCAACATATGCGGGTAATTGTGTCCACAATGGCCAAACTTGGAACTAAGATATTGGATATGCGGTCGAATAAGTCTCCACCTGTATTCAACTCAATTCAAGATTCAAGATTCAAGATGCTTTATTATTGTCCATTCTTTAACATGTAAAAGACATAAGAACTGAAATTTCATTTTCGTCACAGTCCCACTAAGAGCAGACATACGTTACAGGGAGACAAGACGGGACCGCCAACGGATCAGCCACTTACGGCGCTCCTTAAAAAAGGTGGGAAAAAGGTGATATTGGGAAAGGGGGGAAGAGTAAAAAATATCAGTCTAAGGCTGGACCCTCGGGAGGGGGTCCAGACTGAGTCCAAGGGAAAAAACCTCATTTAGCATAGCACACATAAACATGTTACACATAATCACAACAACTCGCAACAGATAGGGGGATTTGGGGCCCTGGAGGCCGGCCTGCTGCTATAAAGCGCCACTAGCCGTCCATAACCCCAAAGAGGAATTAAGCGGTGGTGGTGAGGGGCATTGGATGGGGGTGGGGAGTGTGTTTGTATATATGCCCATTGTCTTTGGGTGAAGTGAAGTAATGTTCATAAGCCCAGAGTCGTTCTGCATGCAATGCAAGCAAAGATCGATTCCAAGGTGTCGTTGAAAGCAAACAATAATTACTACATAGGTGATTTTGTTTTAGTTGACAGCACGTTATTTAACCATTACCAATGCAGTGAATAGTTTCCTATTTGTTTAACCACCGTTGTGAAAGTCACTTTCTGTAGCGAGGGAAATATGACTTCCTCGGACGGGCTAGAACCTTTAAAGGGGGCCTATTATGCAAAAAACTTTTCTTACCTATTGGTAACTGTTTGTGTGTATTTGGGATCAGCAACAGTCCCGATTTTTTAAAATAAAACCATGGACGCTATCACGGCGCATGTGCAGTCCCGCATGCCTTCTGCTGCAAGGTCTGTTGACTCATCTGCTCTGCCGGCAAGGCTGCAGGCGATCAGCAATCCGCGCACCTGGGACTGATGAAGGCGAGCGGATTTTTTTGCTTACAACTTGTTGTTACTCTATTAGAATTATGCAGCAAATACTGAAGAAATCGAAATGGTAGAAAAGCAATTTTGTTAGTTTCCTGTTATTACTGTAGTGGTAAAATAAGGCATTTAGACCACATGTGTCGAATTCAAGGCCCACAGGGCACACCTGGCCAGTAGGAATGGGTGATATGGACTATCACAAAAACCTCCCAATTATGGTGAAAACAATAATAGTGAAGATAAAAAAAACACCCACAGAACTCCACCTTTTTGACTATGTGCACTACTCTAAAATAACACTAAGGCTATTACTCTACATCAATTAAGTTTGAGTAGCACACCTATACCGCAAAGCTGTAGTAGTGTGCTTTGATTATCATACGGTATGAAAGTTATTTTTCTGTCAGCAATATTAGAGACTTTATTATTATGGGTTTTATATTACAAATCAATCAGATAGTGGTGTGGCGGGTAGAGCAGCAGTGCAGGCAACTTGAGTGTTCCAGGTTTGATCCCAGTCTCTTGCCATCCAAGTCACTGCCGTTGTGTCCTTGGGCAAGACACTTCACCATTGTTGAGTTTTTTTCTTGCCCTGATGTGGGATCTGAGCCGAGGATGTCATTGTGGCTTGTGCAGCCCTTTGAGACACTTGTGATTTAGGGCTATATAAATAAACTTTTATTGATTGATTGATTGATTGAAATCTTGAAAGGTCTGATATCTTTGTGATAGTCATTATTATTTTAGAAAACATAAATCATACTACTCATAGTTTTCCTTTCCAGAGATGGCTCCGTATTCTTACAGCTGGATGTAATGTACAATGTAATAACAGTACAAATAAACAAGTGTGAGTGTTTAAGTACGGTATATTAGTAAACAATCCCTTGGAACTTGGTGACATATTTCTAAATATATCCATTATTAGATACTCATGTAAACAATTCCCTTCTGGTAATATTGAGATGTGCCTTAATGAGTATAATGATGGGAGGTCTTCTTTCTCCATACGGTTCACAGCCAGCTTATTACTGTCTTGTTAGAGTCTTCCAAATTCGATGGCACCATGACAGTAATTTCCTCTGACCGCTGCTTGATCCCAAACCGCTCCCACCCACCTTCATTCTAAGCTCGTCTCTCCGAACACAGTGCAGATCCCGTACTAAATGATGCCTGGTTTAATAAGCATTATAATTGATTACTCCAAGCTCTGATGAGTGAAAAGATTCATTGGGCAGTGATGCTGTGATAACTGATCATCAAAGGCGGTTTAGCGGGATGGCGGTCCTGCTCCAATGTGATTGTATTTTAGAATTTAAGATTTCTAAATGTATACTTTAGAAATATATTGAAATAAACAGGAATACACCAAAAATTAGTTATGGTAGAACTGTGGCCACCTTGGTGAATTAATCAAAATATCAAGAGTATCAATACCAAGGGGTCGGTCGTATCAGTACCGTATTTTTCAGACTATAAGGCGCACTTAAAATCCTTTCATTTTTTTAAAACTCGACAGTGCGCCTTTTAACTCGGTGCGCCTAATGTACGGAATAATTTTGGTTGTGCTTACCGGCCTCGAAGCTATTGTATTTGGTACCCTAGCACCTCCAAAACCCTCAAATCTAAACTCCAAACATCCCAGAACAAGCTAGTCAGATTACTTCTAGACCTCCACCCCGGATCACACCTCACTCCTACCCACTTCTCCAAAGTGGGCTGGCTCAAGGTGGAGGACAGAGTAAAACAACTTGCACTGAGCCTAGTCTATAAAATCCGCTACACCTCCCTGATACAGAAGTACATGTCAAACTACTTCCTTAACGTAAATGACCGCCGTAACCACAACACCAGGGGGCACTCCACTCACCACGTTAAACCCAGATTCCGAACTAACAAAGGTCTTAACTCATTCTCTTTCTATGCCACATCAATGTGGAATGCGCTCCCAACAGGTATAAAAGAAAGGGCATCTCTATCCTCCTTCAAAACCGCACTAAAAGTTCACCTCCAGGCAGCTACAACCCTAAACTAACACCTTCCCCGGATTGCTAATAATCAAATGTAAACAATCAAATGCAGATACTTTTTCTTATGCCTTCTGATCTCTCTCTCTCTCTCTCTCTCTCTATCTCTCTCTCTCTCTCTCTCTCTCTCTCTCTCTCTCTCTCTCTCTCTCTCTCTCTCTCTCTCTCTTTCTCTCTCTCTATGCCCACTACTTGCTGTACATATCCTACCAAGTCAGACCTACACTGTTCCAATATTTATTTCTCTGTTCTCAATTGTTGATGACTGATGATAACAACCAACAAACCTAACCCCCCCCCTCCACACCCCGGATTGTAAATAATGTAAATAATTCAATGTGATTATCTTGTGTGATGACTGTATTATGATGATAGTATATATCTGATAGTATATATCTGTATCATGAATCAATTTAAGTGGACCCCGACTTAAACAAGTTGAAAAAGTTATTTGGGTGTTACCATTTAGTGGTCAATTGTACGGAATATGTACTTCACTGTGCAACCTACTAATACAAGTCTCAATCAATCAATCAAACGTGTGACCAGTAGATGGCAGTCACACATAAGAGATACGTGTAGACTGCAATATGTTGGCAGTCACACATAAGAGATACTGTAGACTGCAATATGACTCAAGTAAACACAAAAATGTTATATGTTCCATTGAAAATATAGAACATTACACACGGCACTCAAAAATCTATCAACATGTTTTAGTACGACTTTGGTAAGCTATGAAGCCGCACCGCTTGATGGATTGTACTGTGCGTCAACATACGAGTATTATTATGGTGTGTGTGTATAAGGTAAGACCTATTATCTGCCGTTTTGTTTCACAATATTATGCAAAACCAACTTTTCTTACCTTCTGGTACTTGCTGATGTGTATTTGGGATATGCATAAGTCCTGAAAATTAGCACGCGTTCGCCTTTGTAGTCCGTGGCGATGCCGAGGGCAATAAGCTTCTTCTTTCTCGCTATCTTCTTGTTATGGGACATTCATCCTCTGCTGTTGCCATTTCTAATATACAGTCCTGTAAAGTTCTTACTTATATCTGTCAGTGAACTCGCCATGAAAGCGCTAAAACATACCGGTGTAGTGAGTTTTTATTATTCACCCAAAGGAACTTTAGTTATTAGAGAGTTTCTAGTTGTTGGTGTTTTTTCCGGATGAGGAGATGCTGCTCCGTTATTCATTGAAGTAAAGTCTGAATGTCATTAAAACAGTTAGCTCCATCTTTTGACACTTCTTCCACTCCCGTCCTTGCACGCTACACCGCTACAACAAAGATGACGGGGAGAAAACGCTGCCGAATGTGAGCCACGTAAATAAGACCGCCCACAAAAAGGCGCAACCTGAAGTGACTGTCCGAAAGCTTGAAGATGATCTGTAAAACATAGTCTATGCAACATTTTGACCAAAGAACCACCATTACATGTTATGTAGACCACAAGGAAGTGTTTTCCATTAAGAAAAAAAAAAAATATATGACCCCTTTAATGCGCCCAATAATCCGGTGCGCCTTTTGTATGAAAATAGACCTGACTAGACCAGCTCATCAGCAGTGCGCCTTATAATCCGGTGAGCTCTATGGTCCGGAAAATACGGTATCTAATAAATAGTATGATGAGATCAATTGAGATTAGACCAAATAAACTTTTTGTTGTGTTGCTCATAGTGTTACATTGTGTTTAAAGTTAAAGTTAAAGTTAAAGTACCAATGATTGTCACACACACACTAGGTGTAGTGAAATGTGTCCTCTGCATTTGACCCATCCCCTTGTTCATCGCATTTTACGGCCTATAATCCGCACTGGTATATAAACCGCACCCACTAAATTTCAAAAGACATTTTGTTTTACATAAGGTACTTACATGAAAATATTTTGTGAATGTTTGATTTACGTGCCTTAATTGTTTTTAAACAGTGCATGCAACACTGCAGTAAAACGGCTGATCAAACAAAACAGAAAAGTCATTATTCATCGTTTATGAGATTAATAATATTTTCTCATTTTTTAATAAGGTTCAAAAATGATTATCAGGATTCTTCTTCCTTGTACGTTGTTAACACTTTGAGTTTGAATAGTTTCTTAAAGTGGATAATTTTAGTATATTGTTTAATTTCTATGCTTAATTCGTTCCATAATTGAGCTGTTAGCAAAGAAAATTCCATAGATTAGCCACATCTTTGTATGAACCGCAGGGTTCAAAGCCTGGGAAGAAAAAGTAGCGGTTTATAGTCTGGAATACAACTGTATAAATTACAAAACCCAAAACCAGTGAAATTGGCACGTTGTGTAAATGGTAAATACAAACAGAATAAATTGATTTGCAAATCATTTTTAACTACCGGTGATATTCAATTAAATGATGTGGGATTGAATGATTTGGGATCTGAGCTGAGAATGTCGTTGTGGCTTGTGCAGCCCTTTGAGACACTTGTGCTTAAGGGCTATATAAATACACTTTGATTGATTAAATAGACTGCAAAGACTAGATATGTAATGTTCAAACTGAGAAACATATTTTTACCACTGTTTTACATGGCCTTTCCTTTTAAAACACTCCGTAAACGATTGGGAACTGAGGAGACCAATTTTTGTGGACTCGTCAGACCACAGAACACTTTTCCACTTTGCATTAGTCCATTTTAGATGAGCTCGGGCTCAGCCAAGCCGGTGGCATTTCTGGGTGTTGTTGATAAATAGCTTTCGCTTTGCATAATAGAGTTTTAACTTGCACTTACAGATGTAGCGACAAACTGTAGTTACTGACAGTGGTTTTCGGAAGTGTTCCGGAGCCCCTGTGGTGATTTACAAACTGATGTCGCTTTTTAATGCAGTACCGCCTGAGAGATCAAAGCTCACGGGAATTCAATGTTGGTTTTCAGCCTTGCCACTTACGTGCAGGGATTTCTCCAGATTATCTGAACATTTTGATGATATTACAGACCGTAGATGGTGAAATCCCTAAATTCCTCGCAATAGCTTGTTGAGAAATGTTGTTCTTAAACTGTGGGACAATTTGCCCTGGCATTTGTTCACAAACTAGTGACCCTCGCCCCATCCTTGTTTGTGAATGGCTGAGCATTTTATGGAAGCTGCTTTTATACCCAATCATGGCACCAAACCTGTTCCCAATTAGCCTATTCACCTGTGGGATGTTCCAATTAAGTCTTTGATGAGCATTCCTGAACTTTCTCAGTCTTTTTTGCCACTTTTGCCAGCTTTTTTGAAACATGTTGCAGGCATCAGATTTCAAATGAGCTAATATTTGCAAAAAATAACAACGTGTTCCAGTTCGGACGTTAAGTATCTTGTCTTTGCAGTCTATTCAATTGAATATATGTTGAAAAGGATTTGCAAATCATTGTATTCTGTTTTTATTTACAATTTATACAACGTGCCAACTTCACTGATTTTGAGGTTTGTAAAATATTGTCTGCAAAAACAATTCACCTTTGGGCTTTGAGGGGGATTATGAACATAGGCGTAGTTTTCTGCTAATATAATCTGTCATGTATTGTTTCAATACTCACAAATATGTCCGTTGTTAAAAAAAATATACTGTATTGTTTATTTTTCTGGCTAAACTCTTTATCCTGGGTTTAATTTGGATTATAATCCCGGTAAACACATATAGGGCGGGATTATTCAATGATCAGACATTTTTTATTAAAAAGTATTGGCAAGGTATTGCTTGTATTCTGTCACCTGACTTCTTCCCAGAGGGCAAAAAAAGTGGTGGTCAACCAAGCCAAGATGGCTGTTGTGTAGCAAGCAATATGCGAACTCTTGAGTACCCAAAGGGCCTAGATCTTCCTGCAAAAAGCAGATACTAGCACATTCTTGCCACGGTGCTCGTGAAAGTTTATTGTCGATCATAAACCAAGCCTCTCACCCGGATAGTAGAAGGATGAGGACGTAATCCGACAAGTTGGTACATTTTGACAGCCAATTTAGAACGAGGAAAAGACGCTTGGTTCCACCCCCCTTTTCTTAGCAAGGGTTATGAGTAATTTTTCATCTGAACAGGAATATAGAAAGGGTCTATCAGTCGGCATCCTAAGTGATGCAACCTTAATAGACAATATCTTTACAAATGTTTTAGGGATTCACATCACTACTGGGTTAGTGATAAATGACATAAGTGATCATCTGCCTATATTTGCAATATTTGACTATCAATTCCCTAAAAGAACATATCATCAAATATTTAAGAGGAAAAGAAGTGTCAATCATATTAATAACTTCAGGAATGACCTATTAAAACAAGAGTGGAAAGAGGTGTACACAGACGATATAAACACTGCCTATGATTCTTTTCTTAAACATTATATTACTCTGTATAACAAGCATTGTCCTGAGGTTCCATGCACATCTAAACAAAGGCAAAATAATGCACCTTGGATGATAAACAGTTTGAAAAATGCATGTAAAAAGAAAAATAGACTTTATAAGGAGTTTATCAAATCAAGAACAGAGAATGCTGAAAAACACTATAAGAACTACAAAAACAAGTTGACCAATATATTGAGACAAGCAAAAAGGGAATATTACAAAAGAATGTTGCATGAAAATAAAAATAACATAAAGGCTACATGGAATATTTTGAATAAAGCAATAGGGAATAGGACAAGGCGAACATAATTACCTAGATATTTAAAAAAAGATAATATGTTAATTGAAAACAAAGATGAAATTGTCAATGAATTAAATCAATTCTTTGTAAATGTAGGACCTAGCTTAGCAAACAAAATACCAAGAGCTAATGATCAATCAGGGGGTGTCTGGAAAAGGGAACATAGGGTTATGCAGTCAATGTTTCTTAGTGAAGTGACTGAAAATGAAATATTATCTGTGGTTTATAAACTAAAAAACAAGACCTCAACAGACAATGAGGGTATTGACATGAAAATAATAAAAACACAATTGATTGCATCATTAAACCATTACATTATATAATTAATTGTTCTTTTAAAGTAGGAGTTTTCCCAGACAGTATGAAAACAGCTAAGGTCCTACCTTTATTTAAAACTGGAGACAAACATACATTTGGTAATTATAGACCAGTATCTCTCCTATCTCAATTTTCAAAAGTGCTTGAAAAACGGTTTGTTAATAAATTAGACTGCGTTATTGAAAAACATAAATTATTAAATGAAAGTCAATATGGATTTCGATCAAATAGGTCTACGAGCTTGGCCATCATGAACATTATTGAAGATATTACAACTGCAATTGATCAAAATAAATACACAATATGAGTTTTCATTGATTTAAAGAAGGCATTCGACACTATAGATCATCAAATTCTCATTTCTAAATTATATACTTATGGAGTTAGAGGAGTTGCACTGGACTGGTTAACCAGCTATTTACAACAACGACAGCAATATGTTGAGATTGATGATTATAGATCAGAATGTATGAATATCGAATGTGGAATTCCACAAGGTTCGATTTTAGGACCTAAACGTTTTATTTTATATATAAATGATATTTGTGAGGTTTCGAAAATTTTACAGTACGTATTATTCGCAGACGATACACATTTATATTGTTCAGGAGATGACTTGAAAATCTTAGCCGATAATATTGAAGAGGAAATGGTTAAACTAAAATTGTGGTTTGATGTAAATAAATTATCTTTAAACTTGGAAAAGACTAAATGTATGGTATTCAGTAATAAAAGAAAGATAGAAGTTAGTTTATCCATAAACAATGTGAAAATTGAGAAGGTGTCTGAAATCAGATTTCTGGGGGTCATCTTAGATGAAAAGTTGACATGGAAAGCTCATATATTGCATGTGAAAAATGAGCTATCTAAAAGTTTATTTATTTTTTATAATACAATGAGAATGTTATATTGCTCAATTATTTTACCTTATTTCAATTATTGTGCAGAAATATGGGGAAATACATATCACAGCAACATAATGCCTTTATTTATTTCACAGAAAAGAGCCATTTGTATAATTTTTACACTAGGATATAGAGACCACACAAATCCACTCTTCATTAGGTCAGGATTATTAAAACTAAAAGACATTGTAGAATTGCATACTCTATTAGTGATGTTCAAAGCTAGAAATAAAGTTCTTCCTAAGGACTTACAAAAGTTATTTGTGTTCACGTCTGAAGATGAGAACCACAGAAGGCCGTATGATTTTAAACATCCAAGAGTGCGAACAAATTTGAAGCAAATGTGCTTGTCTGTTGTTGGTGTGAAAGCATGGAATTCTCTAGACAAAGACTTAAAAAGTTGCAAGAATATCTTTGAATTTAAAAAGAGTTACAAAAAGAGACAACTGGAATTATATCAAACTGCTTTTTGATTTTGATTGGACGTGTCATTTTGAAAATGCTTAAACGGAAATTAAAAGTATGTTGGAGTTCGGGTGTTGGTGGAGGGAACAGTTATAAAGTCATCTAAATAATTTGTGTTAAAAAGGGGGCAGATAAATATAAGAATAGTATTCTTCCATCTGCTCCTTTCTGATAATGGAAATGTATAAGAAACTAAAAAACAATGAAAGTGTCAACTGTACATGGCTTGTATATATGCATTTTTATGAAAGGAATAAAAAGAAATGATGATGATGATGTTGTATTATGTTTATCTCTCATGAAGTCTGCAGTGAGTAATACTCAGTGATGTTTTATGTTAAAGAGGTTCATTTAGCCTACTAATGTGTATTTATAAATAGTTGATTTATATAGGCTAGTAAGGTAAAGTTTTGTACCTGACAAGTTTCGGCTATCTTGCTTCTGCAGCCTTCCTCAGAAACTTGTCAGGTACAAAACTTTACCTTACTAGCCTATATAAATCAACTATTTATAAATACTCAGTGATGTTGAAAAAAAAGTGAACCTCGAGATGTGTTTTTGAAGTTAATGCGCCACGTATGCTTAAAATGAGAAATATATGTACATTTTAAATGTTGTTTTAAACGTGCCCATTGCTGCATTACATATATACTAAAATCATGTAAATAAAACCTTAAAGGAGGTGTTTGGATGTGTTTTTTTTAAGGGCTTTATAAGCAGAATAGCGTGACTCCTATCGGCTCCGTTGTAAACAGACCTTTGATCGCATTTATTTAATATTTAGAATGCAACAAAACTGATGAAAACATGTTTTTGTCTTGGATAAGGATTGTAAATGAGAGGCAAAATTCCAAAACCCCCTTTAACAATACATATTTTTTTAGTTTTGGGGAAATATAACTTTGCTTCTTTTTAAAGTTATTTTCCTAAAGTCGTTGACAAGTGAAGTATAACACTTTGATTCAGGTCAACAGGCTTTTATTTCTGCTTCCAGTCCAACTCTGTCAGCGAATACTTTTTTTTTTTTGTGCAGAGTATACAAATCTGTCTTTTCTGGTTGTGCTGTCTCCTCCTGTCCATTGCTGCTTCGTTGACTGTGGTTAGGTTTCCATCGTTTTGGGGGAAAAAAACTCTAGACTACAAAATAATTTATTGTTGGTTGCATTTGCCTGAGCATTTGGTATTTTTTAGAATGTCATGTCTCTCTATTGCTTAAAAGTTGCAATTAAACTACAATCTTTTTAGTGTAGAAGCTTTTAAAGGCCTACTGAAATTATTTTTTTTAATTTAAACGGGAATAGCAGATCCATTCTATGTGTCATACTTGATCATTTTGCGATATTGCCATATTTTTGCTGAAAGGATTTAGTATAGAACAACGTCGATAAAGTCCGCAACTTTTGGTCTCTGATAAAAAAAAAACCTTGCCCCTACCGGAAGTAGAGTGACGTTGTCAGTTGTTCACTCCCTCATATTTTCCTATTGTTTTCAATGCAGCTAGAGCTATTCGGACCATTACCCCATTAATTTGAGCGAGGATGAAAGATTTGTGGATGAGGAACATTAGAGTGACGGACTAGAATGCAGTGAAATACATATTTTTTTTCGCTCTGACCGTAACTTAGGTACAAGCTGGCTCATTGGATTCCACACTCTCTCCGTTTTCTATTGTGGATCACGGATTTGTATTTTAAACCACCTCGGATACTATATCCTCTTGAAAATGAGAGTCGAGAACGCGAAATGGACATTCAGTGCCTTTTATCTCCACGACAATCGACGAAGCTCATGCTAATCAGCATGAGCTAACGTGATAGCATCTGTCTCAAATGCAGATAGAAACAAAATAAATAAATCCCTGACTGGAAGGATAGACAGAAGATCAACAATACTATTAAACCATGTACATGTAACTACACGGTTAATAGATCTCAGCCTGGCAAAGCTTAACAATGCTGTTGCTAAGGCTGACTTAGCAACTTAGCAACCGGACCTCACAGAGTTATGATAAAAACATTAGCGCTCCACCTACGCCAGCCAGCCATCATCTGCCCAGCTCATCAACACCCGTGCTCACCTGCGTTCCAGCGATCAACGGCGCGACGAAGGACTTCACCCGATCATCCGTGCGGTGGCCGGTTAGCATCGGCTAGCGCGTCTGCTATCCAAGTGAGTAATCCTTGTTGTGTTGCTACAGCCAGCCGCTATACACCGATCCCACCTACAACGTTCTTCTTTGCAGCCTCCATTGTTCATTAAACACATTGCAAAAGATTCACCAACACAGATGTCCAGAATAATGTGGAATTATGAAATGAAAACAGAGCTTTTTTGTATTGTATTCAATACTTCCGGTTCAATGATTGACGTCACGCGCATACTCATCCTCCGAAGGCTTTTTCAACCGGAAGTGTGGCGGGAATTTTAAAATTGCACTTTATAAGTTAACCCGGCCGTATTGGCATGTGTTGCAATGTTAAGATTTCATCATTGATATATAAACTATCAGACTGCGTGGTCGGTAATAGTGGCTTTCAGTAGGCCTTTAAAGTCATTTATTTGGATGGTTGGCCAGTGAAAAATATAAAGTCACGCGTCCCCTAAGGTGCAGAACTTTTACCTTCACTTAAGTTAAAGAAGTGTGTACAGTTGATAAAGGTTTAGTGTGACAGTTTATTGTCAGGATCAAACACTGATGACATCTATTAACCTTCGTCTTGTGTTAGGGTCGGCACCGACCCGTTTTAGTTTTTAAATGCATAAAAGAACCACATAAATAATTTTTTTTCCATCAAGGCTTTTTGACTTTGTCAGGAATCTCTGTTTCAACAAAATGAAACAGTTTTTGGTTTTTTTACTAAATTATAAAATGCTTTGGTTGAAATTATGACATTGGTGTTGTTAGGGTCGGTTTCGACCCAGTTATAAAAATAAGATTATAAAGCAATAATTAGAGCCAAAACTGAACACACTGACAGCCAGCTCCTCTTCCAATCATGTGAGCTTTAAGGGATTCTCATTTTACCTTGTTATCCAGTACAAAAACAAAGACGGGCATGTCCAGACATGTGAGGTCAATTCAGTATAGAGTTGGTGACTTGCAGAGTGCACAAAAAAAGATTTACAGTGAGAGAAGTTCTTGATAATATTTTTGGTGAAAATGAGGGAGAGGACACATGAGCAGCATAGCGATACGGATGAACAGGTTTCTGAGGAGGAAAACAATGTGGAGTATCATCCAGAAGGCTTGGCACTCAGCATCAAAGGTTGGACTTGGGGGTTAAATCACCAAAAAATATTCCCGGGCGCGGCACCACTGCTGCCCACTGCTCCCCTCACCTCCCAGGGGGTGAACAAGGGGATGGGTCAAATGCAGAGGACCAATTTCACCACACCTAGTGTGTGTGTGACAATCATTGGTACTTTAGCTTTAACTTAACTTAACTTGATTTGCTTGATTGGTTGTTGTTTGTTTGACCTTGCAAATCTATATTTTGTGTTATGACTTGTTCTGCTTTTCATTTTGTGTTTGTCTTAAAGTTCTGTTGCTGAAAAAAATACTGTTTAGCCTTTTTCTTGAAGTAAATATATATGGGTCAAAATTTACCCGTAACACCATAGATGTTACTATAGTTTAAATTATTAAAATGAAAAATAAATAAAACAAATGTATTTAAGAGATGTGTTCTAATACCCCTCAGTAATAGTCAGGTAACCAAACAACCTTTTATTTATTTATACAATTCTCTTGAGGTTAATTTTACCATTTTTTTAATTGAAACCGAGGGGTATACTGACAAAAAAAAGGCCCAATGGCCCACACCAAAAATATTAAAACCAATATTTTCATGGATAAGGAAGCCTAACAAGGTAACCAAGAGATGAGAAACAAATTGGATGATAGATAATTGTTTTTAGTTGATTTTACAGCTGATTTAAGACATGGGTCAAAACTGACCCGTTAACATAAGAGATGGTAACAGAAAGCTAACACAAGAGGAAGGTTAAACAGGACAAGAAGCAAAGAATTAAACAGAGACAGAATTCAATGTGGTTCAGTGAGGAGAAACGTGGACATCTGTACCCTTGTACAGTGTCATTACGCTCTGATGAAAACATTTTCACGTCTCCTCTTTTATTTTAATATTCCCTGTTTACATAACATCTGTTTCAAAAGGAATGGGGGATATGTAAACAGCTCTTGTTTTTGGTCACATTGAAGACAAAGAAAAAGATGCCTCAGGCTTGGGCTGGTCCTGGATCTAGCTTGGGCAGGTCTTGGATGACAATAGATAACCCCCCCTCCCGTCTCCTCCCATCGTACAAAATGGAATTTTTCCAAGCCTTTAGCTTGGTGCAACAAAGACAGCTTCTTGTCTGTTCATTGGGAACTCAGAGAACGGAAAGTTTTTTGATAATTTACATACAATTTTTCTGACAATTATAACCATGTCTATTTGTGGTGGGTGAATCAATCAAACTATAGATAGTATTGTCACCACAAATGCTATCATTATAGCATCGATACTTGTATTTTTTTTCTTAAATAGCCACAAATATCTATTTTTATAACTCACGTGGCTGCAAAAAGTGCATTTGAATGAGAGCCAATAATAGTTGTTCCTTTGATTACCTATTTCGCATGATTTACAATCGTATGTCATGAAAAGGAACTGGGAGAAAATGTGTATTTGTTGCTATTATTGCATTGGTCTGTACCAGTCCTTCTCAAATATATTGAGATCATAAGATATTGTTGGTTTGGACCCCAGGATGCAGAGATGGGAAGCTTAGCCCAGGTAAAAATGGGTTTAATGACAAAAACACATAAAATAGTGCAGCTTGGAAGCGCACGGGAATCATACAAAAAGCTATACATGTTTTAGTTACAAAACAAAGCAAAACACAATTGATGTAGCAGAGTTATGTACAAAAGCCAAGCAATTGTCAAGGACAGAGCTTGCATATAAAGTGTCCTGATTGGCAAACAGGAACAAGTGTGTCCTTCTCGGTGTGTCCCCGTAAGATCAGACCCTAACATCTGGTATTACTCGCCAACATTAGCCTACAGCTTGAGATGGACAGAACTCGGCTTTTCCAATTTTGGGAAGGAATAAAGTGAGTGTGAAGGATAGTTCTGATAAGAAGTGGATGATATCTATTGAAGTAAATAATGGAATTATGAAAAACATGACGCAGTGTGTAGCTTGCTAGCTTGGTGAAAACGTCGGAGCGTAGTAATGCTAGTCTGCACCATACTGACGCAAAGTGAGGCGATAACGTCAGCCATGGACATCAAAATAATATCTAAATATTTATCCATGAAAATATTGAGAAGCTGCTGATGGTGTGTTTGACGGAGAAGCAGCTGGTAAGTACTGTAGATTATTGTTACATTTCTTCATAAAACTACCATACTTGCTTGCACTACATTCTAAAGTGTTGATTTTCATACGGTATTATGTAAAAGTTTGTTTTTCTTTTTAAAAGTGATGTTACATGTTAAAATTGTGCCAATGTGGTCAAAAGTTTACGTACACTTATAAAGAACATAATGTCATGGCTGTCTTGAGTTTCCAATAATTTCTACAACTCTTATTTTTTTGTGATAGAGTGATTGGAGCACATACTTGTTGGTCACAAAAAACATGCATGAAGATTGGTTCTTTTATGAATTTATTATGGGTCTACTGAAAATGTGACCAAATCTGCTTGGTCAAAAGTATACATACAGCATTGTTAATATTTGGTTACATGTCCCTTGGCAAGTTCCACTGCAATAAGGCGCTTTTGGTAGCCATTCACAAGCTTCTGGTTGAATTTTTGACCACTCCTCTTGACAAAATTGGTTCAGTTCAGCTAAATGTGTTGTTTTTCTGACATGGATTTGTTTCTTCAGCATTGTCTATACGTTTAAGTCAGGACTTTTGGAAAGCCGTTCGAAAACCGTAATTCTAGCCTGATTTAGCCATTCCTTTTTTTTTTGTTTTCCTTTAACGTGTGTTTGGGGTCATTGTCCTGTTGGGACACCCAACTGCGCCCAAGACCCAACCTCCGGGCTGATGATTTGGAAGTAATCCTCCTTTTTCACTGTCTCTTTTACTCTCTGTAAAGCACCAGTTCCATTGGCAGCAAAACAGGCCCAGAGCATAATACTACTACCACCATGCTTGACGGTAGGCATAGTGTTCCTTGGATTAAAGGCCTCACCTTTTCTGCTCCAAACATATTGCTGGGTATTGTGGCCAAACAGCTCAAATTTTGTTTCATCTGACCACAGAACTTTCCTCCAGAAGGTCTTATCTTTGTCCATGTGATGTCAGATGAAACACACACACTCACACACACACATACATATATATATATATATATATATATATATATATATATATATATATATATATACACACACGTGTGTATCTTTATATATTGCATATATTACAAGCAAATAATCGCTATTTCTTCGGAATCAAAATATATATTATATATAGCCAATTATTTGCGCACTATTGACTGGTGATGCACCAAAAATTCAGCCCTGAAAAAATACATTGCCCTCAGAAACTGGATGTTCTGATGACGTATCCACTTAAGTTGGCAGGCTAGCGTCTTTCCCCGTGCACACGAATGACGACGCTTGCCCCGTAGCATTAAGGTTGCATTTCCGTTCAGACTGAAGTCACATTTAAAATGATCAGATTCCAATCGGATTGGGACTACATCCTGATGTAGCCTGAATCTGATGCGAAATGATCCGATTTCAAGCCCTTTGGAGCGTTTCGACGGGCAAAAATATCCAATCAGTGTCACTTAAAGGGAAAACAATTTGATTTTGCGTGCTTTGAAAAGTGTGTAACAAACGTGCAAATAATATACAGTGCTCAGATTTTTTTCAATTAATATGTTAAGCGGCTATTCGAAATGGACATTTTTAGACTGAATCATTTTGTGTTGTACTGTAATATTTGAATGCATTACAGTATGTTGCACTACCTACAGTATACATCAAACTTTATGGTCAGGTTTGATTGAATATTTTTATTGCACTATTTTGCAAGGTGTCCATTCGGCCACACAGCGGGTTCTGGTGCTTGATTGCAGCCTTACATAATCGGAGGTTCGAGTAACCCCCTTTTATGATTGAGTTTCAACACTCTGCCTCAAAGTTGGAATCAGTGCAAAGTTGAGAGGCACAGCTTCTTCTCAGAAATGTGCTTTTACTCGACCTGCCAAAAATATTCACATGATGTACGGACAAACAGAATACATGAACGATGCTGCCACGGCATTCTGTTTTTTTTATAGCTGCAATATTTTAGGAGCAAATGAATTTGATGAAGTGAATAATTTGTCGGTTGGAAAACAGCAAGTCTGACGCAGAGAGTCGACTTGTTTGTTTGTTGGCATTCAACATTTGCCACTCAATTTAATGTGATTCAACATTTGTCAGAACAGAAGTTTGAAGGCCTACTGAAACCCACTACTACCGACCACGCAGTCTGATAGTTTATATATCAATGATGAAATTTTAACATTGCAACACATGCCAATACGGCCGGGTTAACTTATAAAGTGCAATTTTAAATTTCCTGCTAAACTTCCGAATGAAAATGTCTATATATGATGACGCATGCGCGTGACGTCACTACTTAAACGGAAGTATTGGTACCCCATTGAATCCAATACAAAAAAGCTCTGTTTTCATCTCAAAATTCACAGTATTCTGGACATCTGTGTTGGTGAATCTTTTGCAATTTGTTTAATGAACAATGAAGACTGCAAAGAAGAAAGTTGTAGGTTGGATTGGTGTATTGGTGTATTGCTGGCTGCAGCAACACAACCAGGAGGACTTTGACTTGAATAGCAGACGCGCTAGCCGACGCTAACTCCCGACTGCACGGATGATCGGGTGAAGTCCTTCGTCCTTCCGTCGATCGCTGGAACGCAGGTGAGCACAGGTGTTGATGAGCAGATGAGGGATGGGTGGCGTAGGTGGAGCGCTAATGTTTTTATCATAGCTCTGTGAGGTCCCGTTGCTAAGTTAAATAAATAAATGATAAATGGGTTATACTTGTATAGCGCTTTTCTACCTTCAAGGTACTCAAAGCGCTTTGACAGTATTTCCACATTCACCCATTCACACACACATTCACACACTGATGGAGGGAGCTGCCATGCAAGGCGCTAACCAGCACCCATCAGGAGCAAGGGTGAAGTGTCTTGCCCAAGGACACAACGGACGTGACTAGGATGGTAGAAGGTGGGGATTGAACCCCAGTAACCAGCAACCCTCCGATTGCTGGCACGGCCACTCTACCAACTTCGCCACGCCAACTTAGCTTCAATGGCGTCGTTAGCAACAGCATTTTTAAGCTTCGCCAAGCTGGAAAGCATTAACCGTGTATTTACATGTCCAGGGTTTAATAGTATTGTTGATATTCTGTCTATCCTTCCAGTCAGGGGTTTATTTATTTAGTTTCTACCTGCATTTGAGCCCGATGCTATCACGTTAGCTCCGTAGCTAAAGTGTTTTGCCGATGTATTGTCGTGGAGATAAAAGTCACTGTGAATGTCCATTTAGCGTTCTCGACTCTCATTTTCAAGAGGATATAGTATCCGAGGTGGTTTAAAATACAAATCCGTGATCCACAATAGAAAAAGGAGAAAGTGTGGAATCCAATGAACCCTTGTACCTAAGTTACGGTCAGAGCGAAAAAAGATACATCCTGTGTTACACAGCTCGAAAGATGGGCCAACTCTTTCGTTGTGCGACACATTTATTTTTTCAGGATCAAGCTGCAAAACAATTAACACATCGTTACAACTGGAGCTTGATGCATATGCTTCTTTTCATATCACGTACTGGCAGACTTCTTCTACAAAATACAATGTCTGGAGTTCAACAATTTTACAAATATTCCAAAAATATATGTATGTATACACATACACATACATATATATACACAAAGACCCTTTTTACTATTTCTATCTACCTTTGAATCATGCTCTTAATCACTGTTTAATATGTATGGATTGTATTTATATGTATTAATTATATGTATTTATTGTATTTATTTATGTCATGTTATCATTACTTGTACTCAATCTACTGCCTTAGCACACACTAACCATAGTTTAGCTTTGACACACGTGTCTGGTGTGCTTATGATCAATACAACACTCAAAAGTTCGTTTAGTATGTCCTTGTAACATAAATGGCCTTTAAGATTTAATTTTCAAGTATCTCTGAGGAGTTATGTCGTGAACTTACTCTTAAACTAAAGCTAACTGTATTTTGCTTCGTCACCGTGGTTACCCTCGGACCAACGTCCGCCATCTTAGCATCTTACCATGAATGTGACTCGTTTTTAACTCATAACATTTACAAAACAGACCTTAGCTTAACATTGCTTACTCTAAAAGGTACAGAATACATTCTACTACTGCTTGTATGTGTTATATGCAAACAAGCTTACCTGCAAAACAATTAACACATCGTTACAACTGGAGCTTGATGCATATGCTTCTTTTCATATCACGTACTGGCAGACTTCTTCTACGGCGCCAGCTACTGATACCAATGGCAACAAGCGCCCTCTGCTGGTGTAACTAAATATCGCATGCTGCATAGAAATACATAGAAAACCTTGACATCACAAAACATTAGTCTATAAACAGTATTTAAATCGAGTTTTCTGACCTTAAAGAGTTTTTAATGGGGGGCAACTATTTTAGTCAAATTAAATCACTTAGTGCCACAAATTAAATCACTTAGTGTCACACTTGCACTGCACTGTAGTCCTTCACTCTCACATTCCTCATCCACGAATCTTTCATCCTCGCTCAAATTAATGGGGTAATCGTCGCTTTCTCGGTCCGAATCTCTCTCGCTGCATTGTAAACCACGGGGAATTGTGAGCAGCACTCCAGCTTGTGACGTCACGCTACTTCCGGTAGGGGCAAGGCTTTTTTTTATCAGCGACCAAAAGTTGCGAACTTTATCGTCGTTGTTCTCTACTAAATCCTTTCAGCAAAAATATGGCAATATCGCGAAATGATCAAGTATGACACATAGAATGGATCTGCTATCCCCGTTTAAATAAAAAAAAAATCATTTCAGTAGGCCTTTAAACAACTAGAAAATCCCTCAGAGAGAGCAGACCTGCCAATAGTAAAGAATCCTTTTAAAATAAGCCTAATCCAGATCAGCCCCAAAATGTAATCACATGTCCCTTATCCCATTTCTGACATTTAATTAGGGTTTTATCAAAGACCACCCATAACTTTAGCTATCTTTAGTGAGATGTGATACACGGAGAGAACCTTCTTGTCAGTCATCCACTATCAGTCTCTGTGGGTGGAGGCAGGGATGCTTTGTAATGTAAACATTAAGGTAAATGAATATGAATGATGTGGATCAGCCCCCAAATTATGTCATGTGTTCCTTATCTAATTTCTGACATTTCCTGTAAGTTTGATGAAAGTCCGCCTATTACTTGTTAAAGGGTGAATCCACTTTTGCATAATCATTATGAAAGACATGACGACGGATGTATTTTTATTTTTTTAATGCATTCTAACTCGTGAATAAAGCTCATGGAGGTCCCCTATTAAGCCCATAAAAAACCCCAATAAATAACCATCCAAAAACCGCCAACAATACTCCATTTGCATTTTGTGACTTTTATTTTTCTCTAAACTTTGTTTACCCAGGAAAGGTCCCATTGAGAATAGGAATCTATTTTTCAAAGGAGTCCTGTACTGCAAAAACTGAAATCTAAGTAAGATTAAATATCTCAAATAAGGGTGATGTTTGCTTATTTTCTGTCTGATAAGATAATTATTTTCACTAAGCAGGTTTTATGTTAGAGTGTTTTACTTGTTTTAAGTGTTTTGGTCCTAATTGATCTCAGTAAGATATTACAGCTTGTTGCTGAGATTTTATGACCTATATCGAGTAAAACATGCTTGAAACTAGATAATCAACTGTTGCAAAGCTGTGTCATCAACACTCACGAGTATAAAACTACTTTTTCAAAGGAATAATTTCTTATTTCAAGCATGAAAAAAAAAAAATCATGACTTTGACACAATTGTGTCTCAAAATTAAAACAGATGACAGCCAAATGGACTTTGCTGTTTTATTTTCAATGTCAATCAATCAATCAATCAATGTTTATTTATATAGCCCTAAATCACAAGTGTCTCAAAGGTCTGTACAAGCCACAATGACATCCTCGGTACAGAGCCCACATATGGGCAAGGAAAACTCACCCCAGTGGGACGTCAATGTGAATGACTATGAGAAACCTTGAAACAAACAATTTTGAACAGAAAGAGTTCATGCACATTCAGATAAATTCTTCAAAATTACAATAGAAAAAAATTTGGCCGGGGGCCGGGCTCTATATATGCGCACTAATTGACTGAAAGAGCACGCACTTGGCGCGATGATGTCATGTTGTCGATGGACAATATGATTTGCCTGAGCGGCTAGGAGACCCCGAGAGTAACAAGCGGTTGCCTTGTTGCCTTTCCATTAAGAACAATAAATTAGTTTTTAGTATAAGTTTGCTGGTTTCAAGAAATGTAATGCCGGGCGTATATCATTAGGACAAGATAATGGCACTAGCATTTACTTAATTTAAAGGCCTAAATTAATTGTTTTATTTAAACGGGGATAGCAGATCCATTCTATGTGTCATACTTGATCATTTCGCGATATTGCCATATTTTTGCTGAAAGGATTTAGTAGAGAATTTTGACGATAAAGTTCGCAACTTTTGGTCGCTGATAAAAAAAAGCCTTGCCTGTACCGGAAGTAGCGTGACGTCAAAGGTTGAAAGGCTCCTCACATTTCCCCATTGTTTACACCAGCAGCGAGAGCGATTCGGACCGAGAAAGCGACGATTACCCCATTAATTTGAGCGAGGATGAAAGATTCGTGGATGAGGAACGTTAGAGTGAAGGACTAGAGTGCAGTGCAGGACGCATCTTTTTTCGCTCTGACCATAACTTAGGTACAAGCTGGCTCATTGGATTCCACACTCTCCTTTTTCTATTGTGGATCACGGATTTGTATTTTAAACCACCTCAGATACTATATCCTCTTGAAAATGAGAGTCGAGAACGCGAAATGGACATTCACAGTGACTTTTATTTCCACGACAATACATCGGCGAAACACTTTAGCTACAGAGCTAACGTGATAGCATCGGGCTTAACTGCATATAGAAACAAAATAAATAAGCCCTTGACTGGAAGGATAGACAGAAGATGAACAATACTATTAAACCATGGACCTGTAACCACACGGTTAATGCTTTCCAGCCTGGCGAAGCTTAACAATGCTGTTGCTAACGGCGCCATTGAAGCTAACTTAGCAACGGGACCTCACAGAGCTATGCTAAAAACATTAGCTCTCCACCTACGCCAGCCAGCCCTCATCTGCTCATCAACACCCGTGCTCACCTGCGTTCCAGCAATCGACGGTGCGACGAAGGACTTCACCCGATCACCGATGCGGTCGGCTGCTAGCGTCGGATAGCGCGTCTGCTATCCACCTCAAAGTCCTCTTGTTTGTGTTGCTGCAGCCAGCCGCTAATACACCGATCCCACCTACAACTTTCTTCTTTGCAGTCTTCATTGTTCATTAAACAAATTGCAAAAGATTCACCAACACAGATGTCCAGAATACTGTGGAATTTTGAGATGAAAACAGAGCTTTTTGTATTGGATTCAATGGCGTCCGAATACTTCCGCTTCAACGATTGACGTCACGCGCATACGTCATCATACATAGACGTTTTCAACCGCAAGTTTAGCGGGAAATTTAAAATTGCACTTCATAAGTTAACCCGGCCGTATTGGCATGTGTTGCAATGTTAAGATTTCATCATTGATATAAAAACTAACAGACTGCGTGGTCGGTAGTAGTGGGTTACAGTAGGCCTTTAAGAATATTTTTCAACATATTGAAAAAAAAGGTACATTTTTTTTTTTCTACCAAGAAAAGTGCACTTGTTATTAGTGAGAATATACTTATTTTAAGGTATTTTTGGGTTCATTGAGGTTACCTAATTTTACTTGTTTTGGAAAGTCTTGACAAGCCAAATTTTCTTGTTCTATTGGCAGATCATTTTCCGCCCCCTTGAATATTAAAGTATTAGTGATATTGTTATTACCAGTGCTAACACAGACACACTATTTATAGCAGGGTCGTGATCACGATTGTCTGATTTTAGTTTGACTCCCTTAGTTCTGTTTTAAGCACCCCTGGGTTTGTGTTTTAGTTGCCATAGAGAATGATTATTTTCACCTGCCTCTGATTAGTGTTTGAGACGCTCACCTGCTCCCGGGCACTAATCAGAAAGCTATTTATTCCGGCTTTTCGCCACACTCAGTCTGGCTGTCTTGATTGCTCATGCAACAAGTTAAGTTTTTTGCCTTAGCTCCCCGTGCAATCGGCATGCTTCTCTTGTGTTTGTATCCTGACTGATTTATGGCAAATAAATCACTTTCCTACCTGCATACTGCCTCCGGAGTTCCGTCTGCATCCTGGGAAAACGATCCGTGTATTAACATGCGACCCCGACCTGACAACGAGCTTGTGGGCCTATGTTTACATCATCGAGTGGTAAGCTGCTTCCTTGCTTGTCAAATTGTATTGTGGATCATAAATAATGCCTCTCACCAGGATAGTAAAAGGTTGTGGACGTAATCCGACAAGTTGGGACACTTTAACAACCAATTTAGACCCGGGAATGGCGAGAACGACACAAAAAGTCGCTTGGTTCCACCCCCATTTTCTTAGTGAGGATTATGAGTCATTCTTCAATTAAACGGGAATGTATAAACATCCTAGAAGTTGGCATCCTAATGAAAGCAGACATTGTTCAGTAAGTGATGTTTTATTATGATTGTTGGCTCTCATGAAGTCTGTAGTGAGATGCGTTTTTTAAATTCATGCTTATGCTTAAAATGATAAAAACACAAAAATATGAAATGTTATTATATATGTGCCCGTTACCACATTACATATATACTTACATCATGTATAAAAAGACACTAATGGAGGTATTGCGATGTTTTTTTTCAAGGGCAAAATAGAGCAGCTCCCATACGTTCCATTGTAAGCGGACTTTTAATTGCATTTATTTAATATTTCGGATTAAAAAAAAAATTAAAAAATCATCGTCATGTCTCTCATAATGATTGTGAAAGAGAGGCAAAATTCCAAGAAAAGTGCAGGTCCCCTTTAAAGGCCTACTGAAACCCACTACTACCGACCACGCAGTCTGATAGTTTATATATCAATGATGAAATCTTAACATTGCAACACATGCCAATACGGCCGGGTTAGATTAGTAAAGTGCAATTTTAAATTTCCCCGCGAAATATCCTGCTGAAAACGTCTCGGTATGATGACGCCTGCGCGTGACGTCATGGATTGTGGCGGACATTTTGGGACAGCATTGTGGCCAGCTATTAAGTCGTCTGTTTTCATCGCAAAATTCCAGAGTATTCTGGACATCTGTGTTGGTGAATCTTTTGCAATTTGTTTAATGAACAATGGAGACAGCAAAGAAGAAAGCTGTAGGTGGGAAGCGGTGTATTAGCGGCCGGCTGCAGCAACACAAACACGTAGCCGGTGTTTCATTGTTTACATTCCTGAAAGATGACAGTCAAGCTTTACCATTGGTCTGTGGAGAACTGGGACAACAGAGACTCTTACCAGGAGGACTTTGAGTTGGATACACGGTACCGTGAGTACGCAGCTGCGGCTTCCAAACATTTGATCGCTTGCCCGTACGTGCGTGCCGCTATGTGCATGTCACGTACGTAACTTTGGGGACTTTGGGGAAATATATGTGCTGTATGAACTTTGCGGAGGTGAGCGGTACTTTGGGCTGTGGGATTGAGTGTGTTGTGCGGGTGTTTGATTTGTATTGGCGGGTTATATGGACGGGAGGGGGGGAGGTGTTTGTTATTTGTGGCATATTAAATATAAGCCTGGTTGTGTTGTGGCTAATAGAGTATATATATATATGTCTTGTGTTTATTTACTGTTTTAGTCATTCCCAGCTGAATATCAGGTCCCACCCGCCTCTCACAGCATCTTCCCTATCTGAATCGCTTCCACTGCCCTCTAGTCCTTCACTCTCACGTTCCTCATCCACAAATCTTTCATCCTCGCTCAAATTAATGGGGAAATGGTCGCTTTCTCTGTCCGAATCGCTCTCGCTGCTTGTGGCCATGATTGTAAACAATGTGCAGATGTGAGGAGCTCCACAACCTGTGACATCACGCTATTTCAGGTACAGGCAAGGGTTTTTTATCAGCGACCAAAAGTTGGGAACTTATCGTCGATGTTCTCTACTAAATCCTTTCAGCACAAATATGGCAATGTCGCGAAATGATCAAGTATGACACAGAATGGACCTGCTATCCCCGTTTAAATAAGAAAATCGCATTTCAGTAGGCCTTTAAGTGATGTTGCTAACAAGACAGACAAACCCCAGTGATCACATAATCTGGCGGAGGTAATAATATATCCTCATAGACCAATTATTTTGCTCCTCAACTTATATCATTACCATGACAACAAGCGCTTTAATTACTATTTTACCAGCGTAAGTAACAATTGGTTTATTGGAACTGACATCATTCACACTCACATTCACACACTAGGAACCATTTAGTGTTGCCAATCAACCTATCCCCAGGTGCATGTCTTTGGAGGTGGGAGGAAGCCGGAGTACCCGGAGGGAAGGTTTTATCCAGCCACAGCGTTCGTTATTCAAATATAAAGCTTATATTTGACTTTGGGTGACATATTAATGGTTGCCGTAACTAAATGAGCTTGCTTTTTACGCTCATAATTGAAGTAGTACATTTTCCTAAAAAAAAAAAATATATATATTCAAATACTTTGAATAAGTACCATATTTTTCGGACCATTGGGTGCACCTGATTATAAGGCGCACTGCCGATGAATGGTCTATTTTTGATATTTTTTCATATATAAGGATCACCGGATTAAAAGGCGCATAAAGGAGTCATATTATATTTATTTTTTTTCTTAATTGTAAATACTTCCTTGTGGTCTACATAACATGTGATGGTGGTTCTTTGGTCAAAATGTTGCATAGATTATGTTTTACAGATCATCTTCAAGCCGCTTTCTGACAGTCGCTTCAGGATGCGCCGTTTTGTGGGCGGTCTTATTTACGTGGCTCACCTTCGGCAGCGTCTTCTCCCCGTCATCTTTGTTGTAGCGGTGTAGCGTGCAAGGACGGGAGTGGAAGAAGTTTCAAAAGACGGAGCTAACTGTTTTAATGACATTCAGACTTTACTTCAATCAACAACGGAGCAGCATCTCCTCATCTGCCGGAAATGTGTCCCGTGAAAAACCGTCCGACTGGAACTCTGTAATAACCAAAGTTCTTTGGGTGAATAATGTAAACTCACTACACCGGTATGTTTTGGTGCTTTCATGGCAGACATAAGTAAGAACTTTACACTACTTTATATTAGAAATGGCAACAGCGGAGGATGGATGTCCCATAACAAGAAGGTAGAGAAAAAGAAGAAGCTTATCGACTACGGTGTTGTCACGGACTACAAAGGCAGATTCGCGCAATTTTTCAGGACTTATGCAGATCCCAAATACAGATCAGCAGGTACCAGAAGGTAAGAGAAGTTGCTTTTGCATAATATTGCGAAACAAAACGCCAGATAATGTCTTACCTTATACACACACCATAATAATACTTGTATGTTGAAGCACAGTACAATCCATCAAGCGGTGCGGCTTCATAGCTTACCAAAGTCGTACTAAAACGTTTTGATACATTTTGAGCGCTGTGTGTAATGTTCTATATTTTCAATGGAACATATACAATGTTGGTGTTGTTTACTTGAGTCATATTGCAGTCTACACGTATCTCTTGTGTGTGACTGCCACTATAGTGCAGTCTACACGTATCTCTTATGTTTGACTGCCATCTACTGGTCACACTTATCATTACACCATGTACCAAATAAAATAGCTTCGAGGTTAGCAAAACCAGAATTATTCCGTACATTAGGCGCACCGGGTTATAAGGCGCACTGTCAAGTTTTGAGAAAGAAAAAAAAATGTAAGTGTGCCTTATAGTCCGGAAAATACGGTAGTTATTTTTGTACAATTTTTAATACTCAAAGTTGTAAACTGTAGTAGCATGGCAGGGAGTTCTTATAATTGCTGATGTGTGTTGCAAATTTAGCACTTGCTTAGTAGATCGGGCAGGGGAAAATTCTGACGCGTATACCTGCAAATTTGTTTAAAAAAAGAGTGTGTCAGCATGTCTGTGATCTTCTTTTAATTCTTTTTTTATTTATTTATTTATTTATTTATTTTTATAAATAGATTTAATTATTTATTTATTTATTTTTCCCCCCTTTTTTTTTTTTAAATATATTTTATTAATATTATTATTATTATTATTATGTATTTATTTATTTTATTTATTTATTCCCCTACCTCGGGGGGGGGGGGGGGGGGGGGACTCGGCGGGGCGGTTGCTGGTTGTTCCATCTCCATCGTTGGGGTCCCTGCGGGTGGGGTGGGTGGTTCCTGTGGCCCCGTGCTGGGTGGTCCTGTGGCGGCCGGCTTGGGTGGGGTGGCCGTGGGCTGGCCTCGCCGCGCTCTCCGGGGGTGGGGGGGGGGGGCTCGTGGGGGCCCTGTTGCCGGTGGGGCGGGGGCGGTCTTCCCGTCCGGTTGCGGACGGGAACACACTCAAAGTTCGTACATCCACACGCACATTCATTATACAAACATAATGTATACACATACTGTAAATATACATTCACTGTAAAAACATACATATACACATACTGTACATATACATTCACTGTACAAACACACACATACACATACTACACATACATTCACTGTACAAACACACACATACATATACTGTACATATACATTCACTGTACAAACACACATTTACACATACTGTACATATACATTCACTGTTCAAACACACATACTGTATACACATACTGTACATATACATTCGCTGTACACACATATACACATACTGTACATATACATTCACTGTACAAGCACACATACACATACTGTACATATACAAGTACATATGCACACATACACTCATGCACATAATCACGTTTCATCAAACATATATTAACGTTGTTGCCCTAGGGTAAACTGGGTATAACACATGGCACACTGACAAAGCTTAACCTATTGTTACTATAACAATCTACAAGGTTAAGGTTGCTTCTCTTTCTTCCCCTCCATTTTTCTGCATTCTTTCGTATCTCAAGTTATCATTACGTATATGTATTGTTGCATTTGAACAATTGTATTGTTGATAATAAAGGTAAAGTACTGGTATTGTTTATTATCAATAGCACTATTTCTATTGGTATTCATATTGCTCCATTTTTAGTGTAATAATGCTCATTGTCATTTCTGTATTTTTTTTTTTTTAATTTTCGCTAACTGCTTATTTGCTATTACTTTTACCATCATATTTGTACATGTCGTATTTGCTGATGTTGCTCTGTTGTTGTTGTTGTTGTTGTTGTTGTGTTTGCTGCTGTTGTTTTTGTCTCTCTGTCTAATCCCCCTCTTGTCCCCACAATTCCCCCCTCTGTCTTCCTTTTTCTCTCTTTCTATCCCCTCCTGCTCCGGCCCGGCTGCACCAAATGATAATATAAATACATTTAATAAAGTCAAAATACAAGTAAGGCAACAAGAGAAGTATCCTACACTTCTCTTTTGTAAAGTAAATCTGAACAGCCGATAAAAAAAAAAAAAAAAAAAAAAAAAAAAAGAGTAGCATGCCAACATTAACATGCTACCTTTTTAACATGCCCAATGGTACAAAATATATGACTGAGGTGTATACCTGTAAAGTTAGCATGCTCATGCTACCATGCTAACAGTTAGCATGCGTCAAGTAACTAAATATGATTGAGGTGTACACATATAAACATTGCGAAAAAGGTTAGCATACTAATTTAAGTACGCTTATATGCCAAAAATATATATGTATATTTTTATATTGCTCTTTTTATCTTTGGTATGAACATTATTATGTAAACTCAAAGTTATCTTTTTTTTTTTTGTTCTTTGTTGTTGCTATTTTTGTATTACAACATTTTATTATTTGATCATGTTGTACTGCATTGTAATCTTTTGTTTTGTGATTGTGTGATGTTTTTTGCCTGGACCCCAGGAAGAATAGTCTCCACTGCGGTGTAGACTAATGGGGATCCTTAATAAACTAAACTAAACTAACTCTAATAATTAACTAGATGAGGCAATTCCTGAAGGAATTGCATGTGAATGCTCCAATGCTGAGGTTGAACTGAAATCCTGGAATTTGTTTTAGAATTAATGGAGTAGAGCACACAATACCTGAACAGGCTGAATATTATTACGTTTGAACAATTTGAATCAGATGAAAAATGTGGGAATTGTGGAAAATTTGAAGAATGTGCCACTGATTTAAATGGGTATTTCCAAAAGATTTGAGAATTTCGGTAAAAGCAGGATATTTTTTTTAAATGGTAAAAAACTTGAATGGTCTGAATGAGTTGAAATGGTTGGTGTTTGAATGTTTCAAATCAGTCGAGAAATGTTGAAGTAGTAACATGTTGAATTGAGAAATGGCATTACGGGATTCCTGGAATTTCAGGAAAAACAGGAATTTTTCCAGTTCAAAAAACAACTTTGTTTTATGTCCTGATTAAGAGGAATGTTTTGACGGTGGAATGGTTGAAATGGGTTGAAAAATGTATGAGGAGTAGTCGCCAGAAAAAAGGGTGGAAATAGGGTTTTGGAAAACCAGGAATTCTGGAAAATCCTGGAATTTTTTTAACTTGGAAAAAAGTAGTTTAAATTTTCAGAATGGTGGAATGTGTTGAAGGTAAAATGGTTTGAATTGGTTAAAAAATGTGGAAATGGTGGATGTTTGAAAAATGGCCAATTAATTTTGAATGGGAAAAATGTCCCGGAAAACCGTAAAATCTGGGAATTTTTGGAATCTGTTAAAGGAAAGCCCGCAATTCCCGAATAGGCTGAACAGTTTGAAGGTATGTAGAAGGTAGAGCGTGCCAAAATCTGGAGAACAAAAAGAAGTTCAATAACTAGATGAAGCAATTCCTGAAGGAATTGCGTGTGAATGCTCCGATGCTGAAGTTGAACTGAAATACTGACATAATGTAGTATGAATGTAAGAATAGTTTGAATGTTGGATTGGTTTGAACGTTGAAGAGTTTGAATTTCCAAGAAAACCGAAATTTGAATTGGAACTTGGGAAAGTGTTAGTTGGATGAGTGGAATGTGTTGATGTTGGAATGGTTTGAATAGGTTGAAAAATGTGGGAATTGTGGAAGTGTGAAAAACTGATAATTCATTTTGAATGGGGAAAATGTCCCTAAAAACAGGGAATTCTAAGAAATCCAGGAATTATTTTTACTATTGTTGAAAGGGAGCACACAATTCATGAATAGGCTGAATATTTTGAAGTTGTAACGGTTTGAATCGGATAACAAATTTGGGAGTTGTGTAATTTTGAAAAATGTGCCATTCTTTTCAATGGGAATTTCATGGAAATTTGGGAAAAGAGGGAATTATTTGAAAAAAAACCCCAAAAAAACTAGAATGTTCTGAATGAGTTGGTGTTGGAATTTTTCAAAGCGGTCGAGAAATGTTGAAGTAGTAACATTTTTAATCGAGAAATGGTATTACGGAATTCCTGGAATTTCAGAAAAAACAAGAATTTTTCCAGTAAAAAAAAAACTTAGTTTTTTGTCCTGATTTGAATGATTTGACAATAGAACGGTTGAAGTGGGTTGAAAAATGTGGAAGGAGTAGTCGACAGAAAAAATGGTTTGAAAAAACGTGAAGTCTGGGAATTCCTGGAATTTTTTTTAACTTGAAAAAATAAAAGTTTGAATGTCCAGGATAGTGGAATGGTTTGAATCGGTTGATAAATGTGCAAATGGTGGAAAATTGAAAAATGGCCAATTCATTTTGAATAGGAAAAATGTCACAGAAAGCCTGGAATTCTGGTAAATCTGGGAATTTTTGGAATTTGTCAAGGGAAAGCCTGTGATTCCCAGATAGTGCTGAACAGTTTGAAGTTGGAACCAGGGGCGGATTAAGAAATTTTGGCCCCCTGGGCCTGACATGGTCTTGGCCCCTCAACCCCCCGCGCGTGTGGGCGCACACACACGCACGCACTATGCAAGAAATACTGTATACTGTGAACAGACATGCACACTGTACTGTACAGAAGAGTGCACATACTGCACACACACTATTAGGTATACCACACAGACACTGACAAGCACAGGTTTCACACAGACACAGGGGGAGGGGATAAATGGCCTAAAAATAAACATTTTTGAAAATGATTACGCCCACTTCAGTGATGGTGCATTGGGTCATTTGAGAGATATTATGTATTGGAAGTTGGTAGCTATCATGAAATAAACCCCCCAACCCACCCAAAAAACTAAATCGGACATGATTTTTGCCCCCTTTTCCTCCCTTCTATCATTAAAAATAAAATAATATCTTAGGAAAACACATTGGCATAACGGCAGCTGTGCAGCAAATTGAGGCTCAAAGTCTGTATCTATTTGTGGTTAAGCTTGAGGAGAAGGAGAAAGGTAAAATGATAACATGCATCGGAGAGCACCACAAAGAAAGGTGTAGGCCAGTTCATGGTACAAGGGCTGCATGCAGGTCAAGATAGCCCATTTCCAAGAATGCTATAGTGGCTGGACAGGCACTGGACATGTCCTGAACTCAGTGTCAGACGTGGCTGCCGAATACTTGGATGAAGTGAAGCAGCTGACAGATCTCATGCTGCCCCATCTGAAGACTGTCCTGGCCAGGCAGAGGATGGATGAGGAGACCTTCCCAATGGACCCTGTCAGTGAACAGGCTAGTAACATTGATGGCACCCCTGTGCACAACATTGGGATGGAGAGACAATGTGGCAAGGTGGACTACAAACTGAAGAAGTTGGGCACACTGAACGCAGTCAATAGGTCAATAATTTTACAGAAGAGCCAGGAGCTTCAGAGGTTTCAAGGCAGCAGCACAAGCAAAAAGGGAGGTTGAACTCAACTGGAGTAAATTCATGAAGGCAAAATTCGAGAGTAGGGCAGATGAGAAACAAGAGATGGCTCAAAGAAAGGAGACTAGACATGCTGGACACACTGAAATCTTTTGATGGCCCCTTCACGATAGTGGGGAAGTTGAAAAGTTCCTTGTGGATGAAAGTCTGCACAAGAATGCAAAGCTGCAGAGAATGAAGCTTGAGGTTCAGTTTGCCAGAGAAAGCACCAAGCTTCTGCCTAAAGTCAATCCTATCTTCACGATCCAGGTGACACTTCCCAGAAATGGCAAAAGTGCAATTCTCCAAGTCATAATGGATACTTAGAATTTTATGGTGGTGGTAAGTATTCATGAAAACAGGTAGCCTAACATTAGTGAATGGGTGAATTCTGGAAATAACCTAAAAATCTTACACAGTGCACTTTTAAGCAAGGGGTTTCTTTCGTGCTTTCAATTTTGCAAAATCATCCACCACATCATTGAAGTCCAACTCTCTTGTCAGCTCACTCTCAATTGCCATTAGAGATAACGCATTTAATCTTTTCTGAGTCATTCTTGTGCGCAGCTCATTTTTTACTCTTGACAAAAGAGAGAATGAGCGTTCTCCCTCACAGTTACTGACCGGTAGAGTGAGAAAAATCTGTAGCGCAATGTATGTATTAGGAAACGTAGGCTGTAGTCCAAAATGTATTATTGTTTTGAGCAGTCCTGAAGGGGTCCTCTCCTCATCAGTGTTGTTGAGCTGTATAAAAGATTTGAACTGTATAAGCTCCTGTCCAAGACTTTCATTGAGGTCAGATGGGTATGATTCAGTGAGAATCTTGGCCTTGTGAAGGACTGAAGCATTGGACTCTGTATCCAAAGAGAAAAGGACACTGAACAAATTGTTCAGATGTTTGTAGGCCTCCAGACGGTGATTAAGGCTTGAACTCAGTTGATCAATAGAGGCAATAAATGTCTCTATTTGAAACAGTTGCCTTCCCTCAAGCACAACATCTGGGGATGCTGATTCATCAGCAAACTTTTTACGTTTCCTCGTCCGTTCAGCCCTGTAAGATGGGGTGCCACCCAACATGTTTAAGGCTTTCTGCTCAAAATGATCAAATAGATCTCTTTGGGAGAGAACAAAGGTGCGCAGAGATTCCAGCAATCTAACTGCTGTACCAAGGTCCATGTCTGCTTTTTGAAGTTGCAGACTTGTGGCCTGAAATCTGGACAGAACAGTGTCCCAAAAGCCTGCCATGAAGGCCATCTCAAGTGAATCCAGCTTCCGCACTAGACTGTCAGCTTCAGTTCGTGTGTCTCGTTTCTCTGTGTCATCAGTGGAAATAACCTGTAGTGCTGCTTTTATTTTACTGTAGTTCTGCCACAGTGCTTTGGTAGATTCTGCACGGCAACTCCAACGCGTGTTGGATAAAGCTTTAAGTGTGAGATCTATGTTGGAATTGCCAAATACCCTGTCCCATCGGTGTGTGGATGCAGTTGTGAAGTTGTAAATAGACTGAATCAAGTCAACATACTTAGAGACTTCATTTCCACATCTGTCAATGCTGTTGACTCCCACCAAATTCAAAGAGTGAGCTGCACATGGAATATAGTGTATTAATGGGTTGCTTTTCTTTAAGTGAGCCTGCAACCCATTATACCTCCCTGACATGTTGCTGGCATTATCATAAGCCTGCCCCCTGCAATTTGACAGCTCTAACCCTAGATTTTCCAACACAGACATGACACAGTTAGCCAAACTTTCACCTGTATGGCTAGTAATGGGCTCAAAACCCACAAAGCGTTCAACAACACTGCCCTCTTTGCTAACAAAACGGAATATGAATGTCAATTGGTCCACATGAGATAAATCTGGGTTGAATCCACAATGATAGAGTAGTATTGCTTGCTTGCAGTTCATCTGCTATAGCCTGTTTGGTTTTTGCACCCATCAATTCAATGAATTCCTCACAAATGGTGGAGGACAGATATGAGGTATTACCTCGACCCATCTGCCCAAACTTTCTGATGTGATCCTTTAGAAAGGGATCAAATTCAGCCAGGACCTCCAGAATACCAAGGTAGTTCCCATTGAGAGGAGACCCTAACGATTCATTTTTACCCTAAATGCAAGGCCCCTTTCTGCAAGGAATTTAATGACTGCAACAACTCTTTGTAACACCTGCCTCCAATAGCTGCTCTCTGCCTGAAACTGTTTGAACAGGTCTGCATCAACTGTGGCACCTTTGGCGCGGTTCAAGACTGCTTGCATGCAGGTTATGTGCTCAGCACTTCGCTCATGTTCACCAAATCTTTCTGAGTGTTTCCAATCACAATAGCCTGTCACAAAAGAATGCGTTTTTGGGGAAAACAGTTTGCATGCAAAGCAGTAAACATTACCAGTAGAGGGAGAGTACATCAGCCACTCTCTTTGTACTCGTTGTCCATTGGGCAAGTGTGAAGTAAAATGTTCATTGTTTAGGCATCGGGTTTTGCCTCCTAGCCCACTGTTCCTCACAGAAGCTGGATAATGGCTGTGACGGTTGTGAAATGATTTTGCACCTCTTTGAATAAGAACTTCCTTCATTGACTCAGTGAGGGTCTCAGCCCATTTAGCGGGATCACTAGGTAGAGTTGTCACTGTAGATGGTGTTGAAGAAAGATTCAGCTCATTTTCTATGCTGTCCAGAGGTGCAGTGACCTCACATTCATCCGAGCAACTGGCTACTGCTGAATTGGTTGAATCATAAGCATCAGAAGCATTTGGTTCAGTGTCTACACTTGTAGTGGTCTCAGGATCTTGGGAGCTACATGCTAGCTCAGGTGCATTGCTAACCTTAGCTGAATTTGCAGTAGCATTTATAGAATTGCTTTCAGCAGATGTCTTTGTACTGAAGAAGCTGGAGATATTTGGAACACTCTCAAGTAAAACTGATTCCTTTTTTTTCTTTTCTTGCTGAATTTTTTTTCTAGCTCCTCCACTTAAACGTTTATGATCCATATTTCCCTTCTTTCTTTGCACATTGGCTCTTTGCCTATCACAACAGATAAACCAACTATGTGTGTGTGTGTGTGTGTGTGTGTGTGTGTGTGTGTGTGTGTGTGTGTGTGTGTGTGTGTGTGTGTGAGTTTGTTTGTGTGTTTATGATCGGTGCTGCTTCCTTCAAGTGTGTGAGGTGATTTAGAAAACTAGCAACCCAGCATCAACACTCCAAAGCAGAGAATAACAGCTTACTAGCATAGACAATTGAGAGCAGAGAATCAACTGATTCGTCTGATAGACAGCAGGAGAGCAGAGTGGTCAGTGATGATCGAATCAAGAAAATGTCTAAATGGCAAGGGAACAGACTGATTTGTACTGAGGAGAAAGAGAGAGAGAGCCAATTACAGTGAAATATATTCCAAAAGAGCCAAGTGACTAGCTGAAGGCAGGGACAAATGCCTTGGAGTGACCAACAAGAGTGCAAAGTAACAAATGGCAAAATGTGGAAAGACCAACAGGCAGATCTGCTTTTACCTCTTATCTTCACAACCAAAAAGTTGCTAAATGATGTTTTCAGTCGCTAGCCAGGTATGGCCAAAAGACGCGAAATCTAGCGGCAAAGTCGGTCAATCACACTGACAGTGAAACAAATATTTTGAAAAGATAATAATTGTACAACTTTGTGCACTTTAGTCTTCTATCTAAATATTTTCACAAAGGACACCAAGGCAGCTTGCTAGCTATGATGGGAGCAACAATGTCTGATAGACAGCAGGAGAGCAGAGTGGTCAGTGATGATCCAATCAAGAAAATGTCTAAATGGCAAGGGAACAGA
The DNA here is from genome assembly GCF_033978785.1 of Entelurus aequoreus. Lineage (NCBI taxonomy): Eukaryota > Metazoa > Chordata > Actinopteri > Syngnathiformes > Syngnathidae > Entelurus > Entelurus aequoreus. Next base: position 42,366,666 of record NC_084745.1, read on the forward strand.
CTGATTTGTACTGAGGAGAAAGAGAGAGCCAAGTACAGTTAAATATATTCCAGAGCCAAGTGACTAACTGAAGGCAAAGACAACAGCCAGATACCTTAGCAGAGACCAACAAGAATTCAAAGTACCTAATAGCAAGATGGCGAGACCAACACAATAAATTGTATTAGGATTTAATTTATTAACGTTAATCTTAACAGCCAAAAAGTTGCTGAATAATGTTTGTAGTCGCTAGCCAGGTATGCCCAAAACAAGAGTCGCTAAACCTAGCAGCAAAGTTGCTTAATTGCAACACACTCTAGGATTCAGGGGAATTAAGGATAATAAAGATATTAATTGTACAACTTTTTGTACTTTTTTTCTAGTTTTTTGAGTCGCCAGCCATGTATGGCCAAAAGTCGCTAATTGAATGCCAACGTTGCTTAATCGCCAACACACTGGGACTCACTGAAGGACTGACTGAATAAAAAAGATAATTAAGATAATTGTGTACTTTTCTCTTCTGATATTTTCTCTAAGGACCCCAAGCTATCTGCAAGCAGCAATAATGTCTGACAGACAGGAGAGCAGAGTGGTCAGTGATGAATGGCAAGGGAACAGGCTGATTTGTACTGAGGAGAAAGAGAGAGAGAGAGCCAATTACAGTGAAATATATTCCAAAAGAGCCAAGTGACTAGCTGAAGGCAGGGACAAATGCCTTGGAGTGACCAAGAAGAGTGCAAAGTACCAAATGGCAAAATGTGGGAAGACCAACAGGAAGATCTGCTTTTACCACTTATCTTCACAACCAAAAAGTCGCTAAATGATGTTTTTAGTCGCTAGCCAGGTATGGCCAAAAGACGCGAAATCTAGCGGCAAAGTCGGTCAATCACACAGTGAAACAAATAATTTTAAAAAGATAGTAATCGTACAATGTCTTGTACTTTTGTCTTCTTTCTTAATATTTCTCAAAGGACACCAAAATGTCGCTATCTGCAGGCAGCTTGCTAGCTATGATGGCAGCAACAATGTACCTTAGAGTGACTGACCAACAAGAGCTCAAAGTACCTAATGGCAAAATGTGGAGAGACAGACACAATAAATTGCATTAAGATGAAGAGAACTGTTGCTATTATTAATCTTAACATCAACCAGAAAGTCGCTAAATGTCACCAGCCAGGTATGGCCAAAAGTCGCTTAATTGGCCACACACAGTAACAGAGAAACTAACAAAAAAAAGATCATAAAGATAATAGTTGTACAACTGTGTGTACTTTTGTCTTCTTTCTAAATATTTTCCCAAAGGACACCAAAATGTTGCTATCTGCAGGCGGGAGCGTGCCTATGTTCCCCGGGTCCTATGTTCCCCGGGTCCTATGTTCCCCGGTTGTTCCTGGGTCTTTGTATGCGACCGGGGAACTTAGGACCCTTTTTCTAAAAAAGGGTCCTATGTTCCCTGCATTGTATCTGGCGAAATTGCGAAATTGTGCCCTGACCAAAACCATCCCTAAACCTAACCTGTCACAGGGCGTTGTGGAGCACTTTTTTTTGGCGAAATTGTGCCCTGACCAAAACTATCCCTAAACCTAACCTGTCACAGGGCGTTGTGGAGCACTTTTTTGGCGAAATTGTGCCCTGACCAAAACCATCCCTAAACCTAACCTGTCACAGGGCGTGCGGCAGCAGATAGAGCAACTCAAACGCGAACTTCCTTCCTTCGACAACTTAAACGCGTCTCTGTCATGCGTGTCTGCGTGCGTCTTACTTAGTCGCGCATTGGAAGCAGCGGGGAACATAGAACCCTTTTCTGGAAAAAGTGTTGTACGTTCCCCGCAGCGGGGAACATAGAACCCTTTTTTTTAAAAAGGGTCCTTAGTTCCCCGGTAGAGGGGAACATAGGAACCGGGTAACATAGGGACGGGGAACATAGGGATGACCCGCTGCAGGCAGCTTGCTAGCTATGATGGCAGCAACGATGTCTGCCAGACAGGAGAGAGTGGTCAGTGACGATCGAATCGAGAAAATGACAAAATGGGTCAAAGACCAAAAAGTTATTAACTGACAGCAGTGACAAATGTCAGACTGTAAACTTTCTCGAAAGAAAAGGACAAAATGGGAAGATGCTGATAATAACAGCAAAATGGAAAATATAAGAATTTCCAAGTAATGCTCAACTCAAGTGTGTGTGTGTGTGTGTGTGCGCGCGTTAAACTTCTTGTTGAATGATTTCAAATTATCTCTGAGTCTGAACTGAGGGAAAGGAAACCAAATTTTGAGCAGTCTCTCACGAGTTCAAAATACCAAATGAGGAGATTCTAAAAGAACAGACCGGTTTATGAAAGACTTGATGGGGGAGGGGCACAGCTAAGAATACTTGAGTGAGATTCTGTGATCCAAATTCGAGATAGAGCTTTTTGATAATGATAATTTGTCAGAGTAAGGTTGTGTAATCAAAATTTGAGAATGAGCTTTGTCAATCAATCAAGAATATTTGCATTAAGTTCTGTGATCAAAATTCAGAAACAACCTTTAATAATTGATAAAGAATATGTGAGTGAGGTTGTGTGATCCATCCAATTTGAGAATTAGCTTTGATAATAATGATTGAGAGCCTCTGGCCCTCTGTGGATCATGGCCGCGGGGCCAATTTTGCCTGGCCCCTTGGGGCCTCTGTGGGTCGTGGCCGCGGGGCCAAGTTGGCCTGGCCCCTTGGGGCCTCTGACCCTCTATGGATCGGGGCCAAGTTGGCCTGACCCCTCGGGGCCTCTGGCCCTCTATGGATCATGGCCGCGGGGCCAAGTTGGCCTGACCCCTTAGGACCTCAGGCCCTCTGTGGGTCGCGGCCGCGGGGCCAAGTTGACCTGGCCCCTTGGGGCCTCTTACCCTCTATGGATCGTGGCCGCGGGGCCAAGTTGACCTGGCCCCTTGGGGCCTCTGGCCTTCTGTGGCTCGCGGCCGCGGGGCCAAGTTGGCCTGGCCCTTTGGGGCCTCTGGCCTTCTGTGGGTCGTGGCCGCGGGGCCAAGTTGGCCTGGCCCCTTGGGGCCTCTGACCGTCTATGGATCATGGCCGCGGGGCCATGTTGGCCTGGCCCCTTGGGGCCTCTGGCCCTCTGTGGGTCGCGGCCGCGGGGCCAAGTTGACCTGGCCCCTTGGGGCCTCTTACCCTCTATGGATCATGGCCGCGGGGCCAAGTTGGCCTGGCCCCTTGGGGCTTAAGATTATTATTTTTGCAAAAGTAGTTTTGCTTGGGTCGCGGCCGCGGGGCCAAGTTGGCCTGGCCCCTTGGGGCCTCTGGCCCCCTGGGCCTGGGCCCGGTAGGCCCGGTCATTAATCCACCTATGGTTGGAACGGTTTGAATCGGGTGAAAAATGTGGAAGGTACACTGCAAAAACTGAAATCTAAGTAAGATTAAATATCTCAAATAAGGGTGATATTTGCTTATTTTCTGTCTGATAAGATAATTCTTCTCACTAAGCAGATTTTATGTTAGAGTATTTTACTTGTTTTAAGGGTTTTGGTCCTAAATTATCTCAGTAAGATATTACAGCATGTTGCTGAGATTTTATGACCTATATTGAGTAAAACATGCTTGAAACTAAAATATCAACTGTTGCAAAGCTGTGTCATCAACACTCACAAGTATAAAACTACTTTTTTAAAGCAATAATTTCTTACTTCAAGCATGAAAAAAAAATCATGATTTTGACGCAATTGTGTCTCATAATTAAAAACGGATGACAGTCAAATGAACTTTAGTGTTTTATTTTCAATGAAACAATAGAAAATAGGTACTCATATAGTAGTACAGTCGGCACAGTCCAGTAAACTGACAGTTAATATTTAAACATTTTAAAATGTGACATTTCAAACTATTTGGAACAGAAATAGTTCATGCACATTCAGGTAAATTATTAAAAATTACAATTTAAAAATTTTGGCCGGGAGCCGGGCTGTTAATATGCGCACTAATTGACTGCGCGATGATGTCATGTTATCGATGGGAAAATGCATTTTTAGTCAATATGATTTGCCTGAGCGGCTAGGAGACCCCGAGAGTAACAAGTGGTTGCCTTGTTGCCTTTCCATTAAGAACAATACATTTGGTTCTGGTTTCAAGAAATGTAATGCCGAGCGCATATCATTATGTCAAGATAATGACACTAGCATTTATTTAATTTAAGAATATTTTTCAACATATTGAGCAAAGAGGTCTCTTTTTTTTCTACCAAGAAAAGTGCACTTGTTATTAGTGAGAATATACTTATTTTAAGGTATTTTGGGGTTAATTGAGGTTAGCTAATTTTACTTGTTTTGGAAAGCCTTGACAAGCCAAATGTTCTTGTTCTATTGGCAGATAATTGTGTTTAGTTCAAATAAAATACCCCTGATATATATATATTTTTTTTCTTGTTTTTGACCACTGACTTTTTGCAGTGTAGAATTCGCCAACATCCGGAGAAGGAGAAGAAGAAGTTGTTGAATAATAATAACAAATAGATGAATTTTGGTGTAGAAATGAAGTGAGTGAATTATCAATCAATCAATGTTTATTTATATAGCCCTAAATCACAAGTGTCTCAAAGGCTGTACAAGCCACAACGACATCCTCGGTACAGAGCCCACATACGGGCAAGGAAAAACTCACCCCAGTGGGACGTCGGTGAATGACTATGAGAAACCTTGGAGAGGACCGCATATGTGGGTAACCCCCCCCCCCCCCCCCCCCTCTAGGGAGACCGAAAGCAATGGATGTCGAGTGGGTCTGACATAACATTGTGAAAGTCCAGTCCACAGTGGATCCAACACATCAGCGGGAGTCCAGTCCACAGCGGGGCCAACAGGAAACCATCCCGAGCGGAGACGGGTCAGCAGCGCAGAGATGTCCCCAACCGATGCACAGGCTAGTGGTCCACCCGGGGTCCCGGCTCTGGGACAGCCAGCACTTCATCCATGGCCACCGGACCTATGCAACTCCCCCTTGCAAGGGACAGGGGAGAAGAGGAGAGAAGAAAAGAAACGGCAGATCAACTGGTCTAAAAAAGGGGGGGTCTATTTAAAGGCTAGATTATACAAATGAGTTTTAAGATGGGACTTAAATGCTTCTACTGAGGTAGCATCTCTAACTGTTACCGGGAGGGCATTCCAGAGTACTGGAGCCCGAATAGAAAACGCTCTATAGCCCGCAGACTTTTTTTTGGCTCTGGGAATCACTAATAAGCGGAGTTCTTTGAACGCAGATTTCTTGTCGGGACATATGGTACAATACAATTGGCGAGATAGGCTGGAGCTAAACCGTGTAGTATTTTATACGTAAGTAGTAAAACCTTAAAGTCGCATCTTAAGTGCACAGGAAGCCAGTGCAGGTGAGCCAGTATAGGCGTAATATGAATCAAACTTCTTGTTTTTGTCAAAAGCCTTGCAGCCGCATTTTGTACCAACTGTAATCTTTTAATGCTAGACATAGGGAGACCCGAAAATAATACGTTACAGTAATCGAGATGAGACGTAACAAACGCATGAATAATGATCTCAGCGTCGCTAGTGGACAAAATGGAACTAATTTTAGCGATATTACGGAGATGAAAGAAGGCCGTTTTAGTAACACTCTTAATGTGTGACTCAAACAAGAGAGTTGGGTCGAAGATAATACCCAGATTCTTTACAGAGTCTCCTTGTTTAATTGTTTGGTTGTCAAATGTTAAGGTGGTATTATTAAATAGATGTTGGTGTCTAGCAGACCGATAATCAGCATTTCCGTTTTCTTAGCGTTGAGTTGAAATATATTTATACAGCGCTTTTTCTCTAGTGACTCAAGGTGCTTTACATAGTGAAACCCAATATCTAAGTTACATTTAAACCAGTGTGGGTGGCACTGGGAGCAGGTGGGTAAAGTGTCTTGCCCATGGACACAACGGCAGTGAATAGGATCGAACCTGGAACCCTGAAGTTGCTGGCATGGCCACTCTAACAACCGAGCTATATACCACCCCTAAATCATATGTAATATGTAATAAATATGTAATAATTAGAATGTCTTCTCTAACGTCCCCCCTATTTGTTTAAATAATTAATGTCGGTCGAGAAGCAACTAACACATGAAACATGACAGTATTTGAATGATGATTGAGGGTATGATGATTGTGCATCCTTATCTGGAAGAGGACTGATGCCAATCTGAGGATATTCCCTTTTATGCACTTTTGTCTTTGCTCAAGTCCAAATTTCCCATGAAATCAATCAGTTCTTCAAGCCATAAAAAGATGACATGCATGCACAGCCTATAAATGGCTGATCCTACAAATTGTATATAATCTGACCACTGTGTTAATGTACGTCCGTAAACTGGTTGACATTCTCTGTGATCCGTGTGCCAACATTATTACTCATCACAAATTAAGGTGATTTAATGTTTGACTTTATTATCGTATGTATGTGCACAGCTGTGTGTGTCATGATTGATGCATATTCATCTGTGTGTTGCATATTCTCCTGGCTGAAAAGAGGAAATGCAAGATGGAGAGACAGAATTGGGTCAGGAAGTGGCAGAACTCCCCAAAGCCTCAGTCGGAGTGCTGAATGTCTGAGGAGGGACTGCAGGGAACGACCCGAGTTACCAGCTCGACCTTCCCGGTTTTTTTTAGCCGAAAGAGATAAGCAAATATTGCACTTTATAAAACGTGACCATGACACGAGCATGCAAACTTAAAACTCCTGCCTTGTCATGAAAATAGCAGACAGTTAAAATGTTCAATTCTATCTATGCAATTAGGTTAGGGCAGTGGTTCTTAAAGGCCTACTGAAATGACATGTTTTTATTTAAACGGGGATAGCAGATCTATTCTATGTGTCATACTTGATCATTTCGCGATATTGCCATATTTTTGCTGAAAGGATTTAGTAGAGAACAACGACAATAAAGATCGCAACTTTTGGTATCTGACAAAAAAGTCTTGCCCCTACCGGAAGTAGCGTGACGTAGTCAGTTAAACATTTCCGCAAAGTTCCCTATTGTTTACAATAATGGCGGCCAGAAGTGAGAGCGATTCGGACCGAGAAAGCGACGATTTCCCCATTAATTTGAGCGAGGATGAAATATTTGTGGATGAGGAAAGTGCAAGTGAAGGACTAGTGGGGAGTGGAAGCGATTCAAATAGGGAAGATGCTGTGAGAGCCGGGGGTGACCTGGGGCCGTACTTATCAAGCTTCTTAGAGTGCCATTTTACACTTAAGTCCTGAGAATTTGCGAAATTTAGTCCTACTCTCAAACTTAAGAATAAACGCTTTTTATCAACGTTCTTAAGTCTAAGAATCACTCCTACTCTCCACGATATTTAAGAGACCTTCAGAGGTGTCTTAAGTGGTTAGGAGTTGCCAGCAGGGGATGGCACTGAGGCGAGAGAGACGTGCTGCGAACGTTCAGGGAACGGAACAATGTTTTGTTTTTTTTTGATGACGAGCAGCTGATCAAACGGTATCGTTTAGACAGAGCGGGTATTATTTTTTGTCACAGATTTAATACTTTTCGATTCCTTGTTGATTTCTGCATGTGTCTGCAGTGGGCTAGTATATATAGAGCCACCCACACCAGTTTCAAATTAGTTGCCTAATTAATGAATTGGAAAGAAAATGTTATGACAGTAGCGTATGTGTGTGGCCGTGAGGTGAGTGACGTCAGTGAGTGTGTGGGCGATAGAAGAGAAGAGAGGGAGCGGTAGCGTGAGTGCCGGCGGGGACTAGTTTGTTTTGTATTATTTTGTAGTTTATTGTCAAAATATACACTCCCATTGTCCACTTAAATATTTCCAAGATATTTCTTTATTCTTAGATAACGGATTCCCTTCCGTGATTGGTCATTTCTATGGACACAGAAATGACGTCACCTAAAATTCCGTTTACGGCACATAGTAATGTCGTAATTCAGCCCTGAGTGTGACACTTAAGATTCAGTCCTACACTTCGCTGAAAGTGTGAGTAAGACGCTTGATAACTAACTTTTAAGTGCAGCTTTCAGCGAAGAATTTATTTACTCTTAAGTCAACTCTTAGCAGACTTCTTAGAAGTAATTCTAAGAAGCTTGATAAGTACGGCCCCTGATATTCAGCTGGGAATGACTACAACAGTAAATAAACACAAGACATATATATACTCTATTAGCCACAACACGACCAGGCTTATATTTAATATGCCACAAAATCCCACATAAAAACACCTAGGTGTTTGTTATGCTAGCTCCTAGCTCCTAGCTACTAGCTCCCGTCCATATAACCCGCCAATACAATTCAAACACCTGCACAACACACACTCACTCAGCCCAAAGGACTGTTCACCTAACCCAAGGTTCATAAAGCTTATATATTTAACCAGAGTTACGTACGTGACACGCACGTACGGGCAAGCGATCAAATGTTTGGAAGCGCAGCTGCGTACTCACGGTACCGCGTCTGCGTCTGTGTATCCAAATCAAAGTAATCCTGGTAAGAGTCTGTGTTGTCCCAGTTCTCTACAGGCGTCTGTGTATCGAAGTCAAAGTCCTCCTGGTAAGAGTCTCTGTTGTCCGAGTTCTTCGATCTTGACTGCATCTTTCGGGAATGTAAACAATGAAACGCCGGCTGTGTTGTGTTGCTGACTTCCCTCGCAAAATACTCCGCTTCGCACCGACAACTTTCTTCTTTGCCTCCTCAGCTTCTTTCTCCATAATGTAATGAAGAAATTGCAACAGATTCACCAACACAGATGTCCAGAATACTGTGAAATAATGAGATGAAAACAGAGCTAGTTTGTATTGGCTTCAATGGGGGAGCCATACCTCTGTTTCACTGGCTACGTCACGCGCATATGTCATCCTCCAAAGGAGTTTTCAACCAGAAGTTTAGCGGGAAATGTAAAATTGCACTTTATAAGTAAACCCGGCCGTATTGGCATGTGTTGCAATGTTAAGATTTCATCATTGATATATAAACTATCAGACTGCGTGGTCGGTAGTAGTGGGTTTCAGTAGGCCTTTAAGCTTGTTGGAGGTACCGAACCCTACCAATTTCATATGCGCATTCACCGAACCTTTCTTTAGTAAAAAATAAAATGTTTTTTTTTCAAATTCAAGAAAAAGTCATGTTTTTTTAATGGTGCACAAAATGAACCGTGCATGAACATCACCTTGTTCGAAGAACAAAACCAACACAGTGCATGAACTCACAACAGATTACACACATTACCATGAATTGATTAACGTGGACACCGACTTAAACAAGTTGAAAAACTTCTTCGGTTGTTACCATTTAGTGGCCAATTGTATGGAATATGTACTGTACTGTGTAAACTGTACTGTTTCATATAATGTATTCTCTTCCTTTACAATCTGCTAGTAAAAGTTTCAATCGATCAATCAAACAACCTGCAAATCAGATGGAAAATTAGAGCGTATTATCCACAATATGCCCATAGGGAGAAGTTTTTATTTACATGATAAGTCGGATGTGACTTTACCTCCGTGGCAGAGGCTCCGCCAAACCCCTGAGGCCGACTCACCGAACCCCTAGGGTTCGATCGAACCCAGGTTAAGAACCACTGGGTTAGGGTAAGCTTTATTTATCCCACAAGGGGGAAATAATGTGGTTGCAGTGCAGATTCAAAAAAGTCCACAAAAAATAAGGCGAAAACAAGAAAAACATTAAAGAAAACAAAGGACTAGTGTTGTCCCGATACCGGTACCAAAATGTATTTCGATACTTTTCGGTACTTTTCGATACTTTTCTAAATAAAGGGGACCACAAAATGTTTTATTATTGGATTTATTTTAACAAAAGAGTCTTACGGTACATTAAACATCTGTTTATTATTGCAAGTTTGTCCTTAAATAAAATAGTGAACATATAAGACAACTTGTCTTTTAGTGGTAAGTAAGCAAACAAAGGCTCCTAATTTAGTCTGCTGACATATGCAGTAACATATTGTGTCATTTATCATTCTATTATTTGGTCATAATTATTAAGGACAAGTGGTAGAAAATAAATTATTAATCTACTTGTTCATTTACTGTTAATATCTTCTTACTTTCTAATATGATCCACTTCAAGAAACTCTTCAAACTTCAAGTGTTTACAAAGTACAAAGTTGAGTTGAGTTGAGTTTGAGTTTATTTGGAACATGCAAGCATACAACATGATACATCACAATTTCCAGTTTCTCTTTTCAACATGTTCGAAAAGGAGTAGGAAGAAGCAGAGCTTGTTTAATCCTACCCCTTTTAACAAAGAAGAAGAACCATGATAAACATTCTGAATTTATTTCATCCATCCATTCTTTCATTCTCAAAATAATCTTACTTATCTCATCATATGAAATATGACTTACTTCACCAATTATTATTTATTTATTCATTTTTATTGTGATTACTTATGGAGTATATTGTGAATAAATTGAGAACCGGAAGTAAACAAAAGTTTTAGCAACTGTTATGTAAAAGAAAAGGGGTAGGATTAAACAAGCTCTGCTTCTTCCTACTCCTTTTCGAACATGTTGAAAAGAGAAACTGGAAAGTGTGATGTATCATGTTGTATGCTTGCATTTTCGAAAACAAGCTCAAACTCCTTTAACATGTTCTTTATACACATCTGTTAAAATGTAATAATTACTTATTCTTCTGTTTTTTTTTATGCTTTGGTATCGATCCGATACCAAGTCGTTACAGGATCATACATTGGTCATATTCAAAGTCCTCATGTTTTCCAGGGACATGTTTCCTGAGTTTATAAACATACTATAAATAATTCAAAAAACTATTTTGTGATGCTAAAAAAAATATCAATGTAATCATAGTAGTATCGACTAGATACGCTCCTGTACTTGGTTTCATTACAGTGGATGTTGGGTGTATATCCACCCATGGCATTTATTTACATTCAGGCAAGGATTAGTGATTTAGAAGTAGCTAAAACACTGCAGACTGCGGATGGACTTTAGCCGCTAACTAGCGAGCCATGTCTTAAAGCAGCTCGTGCTGAGGGCGTTTCAGGTTCAATCGCTGATGACATTTATTAAACAGACAAGAAGCAAGGAATCATGCAGAGACAGAGTTAAATTTAGCAAGACGTTTTGGGCTGTACTCTTAGTTACAGAACCAACCTACGCTCTAAGGTAACAGTCCCACGTTGGGAGGTCCCTGGTTACATCACTGAGGCCACCTCTAAAAGGAGTGGTCACACATATCATGCAAAGCAGCTCCAGTACGCACAATACGTGACGGAATGTGCTGGGGGCCTTGTGATTCCGCCTTGTCTCTGCTTCGTCTGCGTGCTGTCGTCTTATCTTCGTTGAGGTCCTTGAAGTCCTTGGCTGTTAGTGGGCTAAGACAAACAAAATATTTACGGCGAGGCCACCCCTCATATGCCGTGGCTGATAAGTTTTGTCCTTGCACAGTTAGAAAAGTACAACTTGAGCACAATAGCTAATAACTATAGCAACGGCCTTTAAGCATAACTTACACATAAATATTCTAACACCTTTATCGTTAGTTTTTAAGCCAAAATGCACCTGTTCTCCCTTTTCTGTCTACACACTGTGTCTGTTTGTAAATACTCCAGGATTGTGCGCTGCCAAACATGCTCGTCTGCTCGTAAAACCAGCAATGACACGACGTGAAGACGACGGGGGGGTGGGGAACCGGTACTTTTTAGAGGACCGAATATGATTCATGAGTATCGCGGTACTATACTAATACCGGTATACAGTACAAGCCTACAAAGGACAGAAAAAACACGGGACACATACAGTCGCTACAAAAGTAAATGGCAACGAAAAACTAAAAATTTGCAATAAATGATAAATAACATATTGCCCACATACGATTGCAACATGCATAGACAAACATCAAAACAAAAACTGAGACGTCCTCTGTTAATCATGCAAGACCTTCTTTCTCGGGACAAACAAAACAATAAAGTGGAAGTGCACTTTTCTTTTGGAGTTTTGCCTATAATTTACAATCCTTATGTGAGACAAGAACACATATGTTTATGTATTCTAACTCTTAAAGGGGAATTTTGGGGGAATTTTGCCCATTGTTCATTATCATTATGAAAGACATGACTAGGGATGGATTTTTTTTAAAAATTCTAAATATTAAATAACCGTGAAAAAAAATGGGATGCTCCACTTTTTAGCCCATAAAATCCGATAAATAAACATTCAAAAAGCGCCAAGAATATATTTAGTGACTTGAATATTAACCAAATATTAGTGATATTGTTATTACAAGCGCTAACGCAGACAAACTATTTATAGCGGCGCCGTGATCACTTCGACATCATCGAGTTGTCTGCTGCTTCCTTGCTTCCTTGCTCCCTGGAAGTTTATTGTAGATCATGAACCGTGCATCTCACCTGAAAAATAGATGGCTGAAACTATAATCCGACAAGGTGGGACACTTTGACAGCCTTTTGGGACCTGGAACTGGCGAGGACAGCATGAAAAGCATCCCCACCCGGTCCCCCAATGCACCCTACCACCTGTTTTTGTGAGGAATATGTCATGTTTTGTTATATTCTGTTAGTTTTGGACTCCCTGAGTTCCTGTTTGTGCACCTCTGGGTTTGTTTTAGTTTCCATAGGGATTAATTGGGTTCACCTGCCTCTGGTTAATGGTCGGCATGCTCAGCTGCTGTCAACCACTAATCAGAGAGCTATTTATTCACCTTGCTCGCCACGCTCAGGCTGGCTTCATTGTTTGCTTCATGCAACCTGTTCACGTCAGTACTGCTTGTCTCTAGTCCATGCTAAGTGGTAGCCTTAGCTTCGAGTGCGATCGGCACGTTGTTTTCTGTTTTTTGTACTTCTTTGATTTTCGAGAATAAATCATGTTCCTACCTGCACGTCTTGTCCGGAGTGGTCCGTTTGAATCCCGGGGGAACGAATCCTGCAGTAAGCTGCGACCCCCCTCAAGTGACAGAATATGAGTCATTCTTCATCTAAATAGGAATATATGAACATTCCAGCAGTCGGCATCTTAAAGGCCTACTGAAATGATTTTTTAAAATTTAAACGGGGATAGCAGATCCATTCTATGTGTCATACTTGATCATTTTGCGATATTGCCATATTTTTGCTGAAAGGATTTAGTAGAGAACATCGACGATAAAGTTTGCAACTTTTGATCGCTGATAAAAAAAGCCTTGCCTGTACCGGAAGTAGCGTGACGTCACAGGTTGAAGGGCTCCTCACATTTCTCCATTGTTTACAATGCAGCGAGAGCGATTCGGACCGAGAAAGCAAGGATTACCCCATTAATTTGAGCGAGGATGAAAGATTTGTGGATGAGGAACTTGAGAGTGAAGGACTAGAGTGCAGTGCAGGATGTATCTTTTTTCGCTCTGACCGTAACTTAGGTACAAGAGTTCATTGGATTCCACACTTTCTCCTTTTTCTATTGTGGATCACGGATTTGTATTTTAAACCACCTCGGATACTATATCCTCTTGAAAATGAGAGTCGAGAACGCGAAATGGACATTCACAGTGACTTTTATCTCCACGACAATACATCGGCGAAGCTCTTTAGCTACGGAGCTAACGTGATAGCATCTTGCTTAAATGCAGATAGAAACAAAATAAATAAACCCCTAACTGGAAGGATAGACAGAAAATCAACAATACTATTAAAACATGGACCAGTAACTACACGGTTAATGCTTTCCAGCCTGTCGAAGCTTAAAAATGCTGTTGCTAACGACGCCATTGAAGTTAACTTAGCTACGGGACCTCGACAGAGCTGTGCTAAAAACATTAGCTATCCACCTACGCCAACCAGCCCTCATCTGCTCATCAACACCCGTGCTCACCTGCGTTCCAGCGATCGATGGAGCGACGAAGGAATTCACCCGATCATAGATGCGGTCGGCGGCCCGGAGACGGAGGAAGTCAAGGTGAGGTTGGCGGCGAGCGCGTCTGCTATCCATCTCAAAGTCCTCCTGGTTGTGTTGCTGTAGTCCGCCGCTAATACACCGATCCCACCTACAGCTTTCTTCTTTGCAGTCTTCATTGTTCATTAAACAAATTGCAAAAGATTCACCAACACAGATGTCCAGAATACTGTGGAATTATGTGGTGAAAACAGAGCTTTTTGTATTGGATCCAATGGGGTCCAAATACTTCTGTTCACTCCGTGACGTCACGCGCAAACGTCATCATACCGAGACGTTTTCAACCGGAAGTTTCGCAGGAAATTTAAAATTGCACTTTATAAGTTAACCCGGCCGTATTGGCATGTGTTGCAATGTTAAGATTTCATCATTGATATATAAACTATCAGACTGCGTGGTCGGTAGTAGTGGGTTTCCTTTAATGACAGCAAACCTTGTACAGTAAGTGATGTTTTATTATGTTTGTTGTCTCTCATAAAGTCTGCAGTAAGCAAAAATCAGCGATGAAGAAAACAAATAATAATGTGATACGTTTTTTAAATAAATGCGCCGCATATGCTTAAAATGATCAAACTATGTAAATAAATGCTATTATAAATGTGCCCGGTACTACATTACATTAACTTACGTCATGTATTTAAAACTTCAATGGAGAGGTTTGGGTGGTTTTTTTTAAGGGCTCTATAGGCAGTATTGAACGGCTTACATCGGCTCCATTGTAAGTGGACTTTTCATCAAATTCATTTACATTTTTTAGAATGCATTAAAGAAACATCCGCTGTCATGTCTTTCATAATAATTGTGAACGATAGGCAAAATTCCAAAAAAAGTGCAGCTTCCCCTTAAAGTAAACGCAAGCAAAAGTCAGCTAAAATTGGAGGTAATTGGATTTGCTCTATTCCGCTTATAAAGCGCTCTACAAACATATAAAAACCTCCATCAAGTTTATATGTACATGCTGTCACATTCACAATATGTAATATTGTGAATTTTAAGCATATGGGAGCGCTGTAATTTCACAGACACACGACAACGTTTGCAACAACCTACTACTACTACTCACTGCAAACTTCACGAGCGATGACTACTACTTTGGGACAAACGATGATCCATTACCTCATATTTTTTAGCCTGAATATACAGAGGATGAACTACAAGTTTTAGAAGCTGAGTGATAAGCAGATCTAGCAATTAGCTAAGTGCTAAACAAGAAATACAATCTATGAACAAAGAACAAAAATCACTTATTGTACAGTGTCTGCTCTCACTGTGATGTTGATTGATAGGATGTTTATATCTTCATAATCCTCAAGCAGGTAAAATAAAAATAAATGAAGGCCGCAAACTCCGGGTCTAATTTAAATGTCACAGTTGACCGACTTCTCAGTTTATGGCCACATCCTTCTACTATACAAGTAAGAGGCATGATTTATAATCTAGAATTAACTTTTACTAACTCAAAGGTGATGCAGCAGCTCACCAGCTCAGTATGTCAATATAGCTGTATAAGCTAGTTAGCTCTCTTTGATCACGGCGCCTCTAAAAGTAGTTCCTCTGCGTTAGCACTTCAATAAAATCACTAATACTTGATTAATATGCAGGTTACGAGATGTATATAGAGTATTATTGGCAGTTTTTGGAACTGTTTTTAAGGGCTTTGTGTGCGCAATGGAATGCTCCATTTAGCTCCATTGTTAGCCACCTCGTACTTCCCGTATCTTACGAATTAGAATGCATAAAAAATGAAAGACATACGTGTTTTTGTCTTACATGAGGATTGTGATTGATAGGCGAAATTCCCCCCAAAAAGTGCAGTTCCCTTTAAAGCTGCTCAATTAAATTAAATTAAATTAAATTAGAAGACGAAAAAGGAGTGTACTGAAATTATTAATATATATGTAATGAAATAGGATAATAAAAAGTCTAAATAAATTAAAAGCAGTGCTTTCAAATGTCACGTCGTGGTCGCATTTTAAGGCGCAGGTCGTTTTCCCAAGATGCGGACGGAAACTCCGAAGGCAAGGTGCAGGTAAGACAGTGATTTATTCTCATAAATCAGGCAGGAAATACAGATAAACAGAAAAGCGTACCGCTAGCACGGGAAGCTATGGCGAAGCTTAGCACAGGAATTGGTAGCTCTCTGATTAGTGCCCGGGGGCAGGTGAGCATCCCGAACACTAATCAAAGGCAGGTGAAAGTAATCAGCACCCATGGTAACCGAAAACACACAAAGCCAAGGGTGCTGAAAGGTAGTCAAAAACTAAACAAAACATGATCCGGGTAACGGATCATGACATCAAATGCTATTTTTATTTTTTATTTTAATCAAACCAATCTGTCATGATCCGTTTATGTTTTGTAGCTTTTTTCCTATGTTAGTCTGTTTCCCGAGCACTACCCTCTTTTCTTTCGTTTACTTTTGGTTCCCATGGACACTAATCCTCCACACCTGCCCTTGTTTAGTAATTAGTGTTCCCACCAGCTGTTTTGGTGAATCACTCCCCTTTTTATTTTTCAGTCACCCAGCACAAGTCGCTGGGTCAACGCTCACCTTTAGTCTTGTTTTCAGACTTTCCCCGCTGTTCACTCTCGGTGACTATTTTGTTGGCGTCTTCAGGTTCTTAGCACTTATGGAAATGATAAAAGGTTAGGTTGCTTCTGGAGGTTTTTTGTGTGTTGCTACTTGCAAAATAACTAAAAAATCCAAAACAAGAGAAGTTGGCACGCTGTGTAAATGGTAAATAAAAACAGAATACCATGATTTGAAAATCCTTTTCAACCTATATTCAATTGAATGGACAGCAAAGACAAGATATTTAATGTTCGAACTGAGAAACTTTTTTTTTTGTTGCAAATAATCATTCATTTAGAATTTAATGGCAGCAACACATTGCAAAAAAGTTGGCACAGGGGCATTTTTACCACTGTGTTACATGGCCTTTCCTTTTAACAACACTCAGTAAACGTTTGGGAACTGAGGAGACCTATTTTTGAAGCTTTTCAGGTGGAATTATTTTCCAGTCATGCTTGATGTACAGCTTCAACAGTCCGGGGTCTCCGTTGTGGTATTTTAGGCTTCATATTGCGCCACACATTTTCAATGGGAGACAGGTCTGGACTACAGGCAGGCCAGTCTAGTACCCGCACTCTTTTACTATGAAGCCACGCTGTTGTAACACATGGCTTGGCATTGTCTTGCTGAAATAAGCAGGGGCGTCCATGAAAAAGACGTTGCTTTGATGGCAACATATGTTGCTCCAAAACCTGTATGTACCTTTCAGCATTAATGGTGCCTTCACAGATGTGTAAATTAACCATGCCTTGGGCACTAATACACCCCCATACCATCACAGATGCTGGCTTTTGAACTTTGCGTCTATAACAATCCGGATGGTTCTTTTCGTCTTTGTTCCGGAGGACACGACGTCCACAGTTTCCAAAAATGTGGAAATGTGGACTCGTCAGACCACAGACCAGTTTTCCACTTTGCATCAGTCCATCTTAGATGAGCTCGGACCCAGCGAAGCCGGTGGCGTTTCGGGGTGTTGTTGATAAATGGCTTTGCATAGTAGAATTTTAACCTGCACTTACAGATGTAGCGACACACTGTAGTTACTGACAGTGGTTTTCCGAAGTGTTCCTGAGCCCATGTGGTGATATCCTTTACACACGGATGTCGCTTTTTGATGCAGTACCACCTGAGGAATTGAAGTTCCGTAATATCATCGCTTACGTGCAGGGATTTCTCCGGATTTCTCTGAACTTTTTGATATTACGGACCGTAGATGGTGAAATCCCTAAATTCCTTGCAATAGCTTGTTGAGAAATGTTGTTCTTAAACTGTTGGACAATTTTCTCACCCATTTGTTCACAAAGTGGTGACCCTCGCCCCATCCTTGTTTGTGAATGACTGAACATTTCATGGAAGACTCTTTTAAGTTAAAGTTAAAGTACCAATGATTGTCACACACACACTAGGTGTGGTGAAATTTGTCCTCTGCATTTGACCCATCCCCTTGATCACCCCCTGGGAGGTGAGGGGAGCAGTGGGCAGCAGCGTAGCCGCGCCCGGGAATCATTTTTGGTGATTTAACCCCCAATTCCAACCCTTGATGCTGAGTGCCAAGCAGGGAGGTAATGGGTCCCATTTTTATAGTCTTTGGTATGACCCGGCCGGGGTTTGAACTCACAACCTACCGATCTCAGGGCGGACACTCTAACCACTAGGCCACTGAGTAGGATTTTATACCCAATCATGGCACCCACCTGTTCCCAATTAGCCTGTTCACCTGTGGGATGTTCCAAATAAGTGTTTGATGAGCATTCCTCAACTTTCTCAGTCTTTTTTGCCACTTGTGCTAGATTTTTTGAAACATGTTGCAGGCATCAAATTCCAAATGAGCTAAAATTTGCAAAAAATAAAGTTTTCCAGTTCGAACGTTAAGTATCTTGTCTTTGCAGTCTATTCAATTGAATCTAGGTTGAAAAGGATTTGCAAATCCTTGTTTTCTGTTTTTATTTACCATTTACACAACGTGCCAACTTCACTGGTTTTGGGGTTTGCACATTTTCCAGAAGTCTTGACTAGAAGTATCAACACAAACACCAGCGGGGACACGAGCAAGTAAGAATTTCCCGCAGAGTTGTAAATGAAGGGTTTTTGCTGAAAAAAGCAACAAACAACATGCTGCACACTTTGCAGGCGGTTGTATGCACACTCTCTGGGCTTTTGGAGGCGGATCTTTCCTCGGGTGGTTAACATTTTGCCTTCTTTTTGATTAGCGGATAAATGCATGCCCTCTGTGTGCACACTTGTCCGCCCTTATAATTTGTTTAGGCGCGAGGGTCAACCCGTAAGTGCCAAATTTGCATTTGTGAGTTTGTGGTCACAAAATATTTTCTCTTTCATTTTCTTTTTTTTTTTTTTTTTTTACATAGTCATAATTAATTGGATTAAAATTTAAAATCAATAAATCATGCAAACTTAAAGGCTTACTGAAACGAGATTTTCATATTTAAACGTGGATAGCAGATCCATTCTATGTGTCATATTTGATCATTTCGCGACATTGTCGACGATAAAGTTTGCAACTTTTGGTCGCTGATAAAAAAGCCTTGCCTGTACCGGAAGTAGCGTGACGTCACAGGTTGAAAGGCTCCTCACATCTGCACATTGTTTACACCAGCAGCGAGAGCGATTCGGACCGAGAAAGCGACGATTACCCCATTAATTTGAGCGAGGATGAAAGATTTGTGGATGAGGTACGTGAGAGTGAAGGATTAGAGTGCAGTGCAGGATGCCAGGGTGTATCTTTTTTCGCTCTGACCGTGACTTAGGTACAAGGGCTCATTGGATTCCACACTTTCTCCTTTTTCTATTGTGGATCACGGATTTGTATTTTAAACCACCTCGGATACTATATCCTCTTGAAAATGAGAGTCGAGAACGCGAAATGGACATTCACAGTGACTTTTATCTCCACGACAATACATCGGTGAAGCACTTTAGCTTCGTAGTTAACGTGATAGCATCGTGCTTAACTGCAGATAGAAACAGAAGAAACATGCCCCTGACTGGAAGGATAGACCGAAGATCAACAATACTATTATTACTTCTACTATCAGGAGACACCGGACCAAACCCTGGACCTGTAACTACACGGTTAATGCTGTCCAGCCTGGCAAAGCCTAGCGATGCTGTTGCTAACGACGCCATTAAAGCTAACTTAGCTACGGGACCTCGACAGAGCTTTGCTAAAAACATTAGCTCTCCACCTACGCCAGCCCTCATCTTCTCATCATGACCCGTGCTCGCCTGCGTTCCAGCGATCGACGGCACGACGAAGGACTTCACCCGATCGTCGGTGCGGTCGGCGGCTAGCGTCGGATAGCGCGTCTGCTGTCCAACTCAAAGTCCTCCTGGTTGTGTTGCTGTAGCCAGCCGCTAATACACCGATCCCACCTACAGCTTTCTTCTTTGCTGTCTCCATTGTTCATTAAACAAATTGCAAAAGATTCACCAACACAGATGTCCAGAATACTGTGGAATTTTGCGATGAAAACAGACGACTTAAGCTGGCCACCGTGCTATTCCAAAATGTCTGCTTCAACCCGTGACGTCACGCGCATACGTCATCATACCGAAACGTTTTCAGCCGGATATTTCCCGGGAAATTTAAAATTGCACTTTATAAGTTAACCCGGCCGTATTGGCATGTGTTGCAATGTTAAGATTTCATCATTGATATATAAACTATCAGACTGCGTGGTCGGTAGTAGTGGGTTTCAGTAGGCCTTTAATTAGTAGGGATCTGACTCTTACAACAACTCACAATTCAATTCGATTTCGATTCTTGGACTGACAAATCCGAAGTGATTCCCGACTTTGTCACATTTGGCGCACGTGGGGCCGTTGGCGTGACCCCAGGATACAGAGACAGGAGGCGACGTGCAGGTCAAATTGCGATTTGATAGTTCTTTTGGCTACCCATCAAACACCGTATCCAATTGTAAAATAATTCTCCTCACTTTCAAAGCTGTCCATAACCTTTCTCCGTCACATTTCTCTGACCTGCTCCATGTCGCCACGCCCTCACGTTCCCTAAGATCCTCTTCACCCATCCATCCATCTCACTGTCCCCTTATATAAACTGTCCACAATGGGTGCCCGAGCTTTCAGCCGCTCAGCCCCTCATCTGTGGAACTCATTACCACCAGACCTTAGTAACATAGTCTCAATATCCCTCTTTAAATCAAGAATCAAAACACACCTATTCCTGACTGCTTATTAACTGTAAATCTTATCGATCCGTGTTGTTGTTGTCCAATTGATTTTTGTTTTGATTTTGTACGGTGTCCTTGAGTGCCCAAAAAGGCGCCTATTAGTAAGATGTATTATTATTATTATTATTATTTTATTATTATTATTATTATTATTATTATGCAGTCAGGCAGAAAAACAAGCATTTGATGCAACACAAAAAAATGCACCCGACTCCTTTGGGAAGCGAGGCAGGCAAACAAATGGATGATAGAAAATATAATAAAACCTATTTAAAATACAGTACAGGTTACCAAAGCTGTTCTTGGCTCCTGACGTATGGCGTGTGCAGTGAGTGAGCACAGAGATGGTCTATGTGTTTTTTTTTTTAACATCATCTTGAAAATTCTAAATTGATTCAGAATCTGAAGAAGAGAATCGCGTTGCAAATCGATTTTTCGTCAGCACTCCTGCTAATAGGGATAATAAATGGTTTTATTTTTACAACACGCTTAAACGTTACGGCAGCGGTTCTCAAACTTTATTTTACCAAGTACTGCCTCATAAAAAAAAAACTTGGCTATCCAAGTACCAGAAAAATGACCAACATTAAAATACAGTAGCGTAGTAGGCCGAGGTATTCATTAAAAACAAGGCAGATGTTTGCTCACTGTAACATTACACACAGTTTACACATAAAAAAATTACAAAACCCAAAACCAGTGAAGTTGTGTAAATCGTAAATAAAAAGAGAGTACAATGATTTGCAAATCCTTTTCAACTTATAATCAATTGAATAGACTGCAAAGACAAGACACTTAATGTTCGAACTGAGAAACTTCTTTTTTTTTTGCGAATAATCATTAACTTAGAATTTAATGGCAGCAACACATTGCAAAAAAATTGGCACAGGGGCATTTTTACCACTGTGTTACATGGCCTTTCCTTTTAACAACACTCAGTAAACGTTTGGGAACTGAGGAGACCAGGTCTCTGTGCCGTGTTTTACACTTCATAATGCGCCACACATTTTCAATGGGAGACAGGCCTGGACTACAGGCAGGCCAGTCTAGTACCCGCACTCTTTTACTACGAAGTCACGCTGTTGTAACACGTGGCTTGGCATTGTCTTGCTGAAATAAGCAGGGGCGTCCATGAAAAAGACGTTGCTTGGATGGCAACATATGATGCTCCAAAACCTGTATTTACCGTTCAGCATTAATGGTGCCTTCCCATATATGTAAATTACCCATGTCTTGGGCACTAATACACCCCCATACCATCACACATGCTGGCTTTTGAACTTTGCGCCTGTAACAATCGGTATGGTTCTTTTCCTCTTTGTTCCGGAGGACACAACGTCCACAGTTCCCATAAACAATTTTAAATGTGGACTCGTCAGACCAGAGACCAGTTTTCCACTTTACATCAGCCCAATCTTAGATGAGCTCGGGCCCAGCGGAGCCGGTGGCGTTTCGGGGTGTTGTTGATAAACGGCTTTCGCTTTGCATAGTAGAGTTTTAACTTGCACTTACAGATGTAGCGACACACTGCAGTTACCGACAGTGGTTTTCGGAAGTGTTCCTGAGCCCATGTGGTGATATCCTTTACACACCGATGTCACTTTTTGGTGCAGTACCGCCTGAGGGATTGAAGTCCCGTAATATCATCGCTTATGATACCTTTCAGCCTTAGTGGTGCCTTCACAGATGTGTAAGTTACCCATGTCTTGGGCACTAATACATCCCCATACCATCACAGATGCTGGCTTTTCAACTTTGCGTCTATTACAATCCGGATGGTTCTTTTCCTCTTTGGTCCTAAGGACGTCCACAGTTTCCATAAACAATTTTAAATGTGGACTCGTCAGACCACAGAACACTTTTCCACTTTGCATCAGTCCATCTTAGATGAGCTCGGACCCAGCGAAGCCGGCGCCGTTTCTGGGTGTTGTCGTAATGGTGGACGACCACAACATATTCCACCAGGCATCCTCCGATCTGTATCTACAGCGAGGGGAATGCACACAGACTCCCTGCAGATTTTCAGTAAGTTTACCCCCTTTTACAAGCGGTGTTGACACGCTCGTGCCTTGCTCAAGGGCACGTCGGCAATAATCAGAAAGGAAGCAGACTTGCGTCTCTCAATGTTGCATTTTTCTTTCCTTGCACGGATACCTGAACTGGGACCCTCTGGCCCAGTCCTTTCAGCCTGAGCTAATATGTGCATCCTTGTGCTCCGTGTTACTTCACTTAGTTTAATGGCGGTGATAATGGATACTTGTTGACGAGAGTCCAAAAAAAACGAGTCCGCTCTGGTATGTTTTCATCTGTTTTGCCAGACGCGGACGTCTCGACCCCCCCCCTTCTGCAGTCGCCTGAAGGAATGCCAAGAGTTTGGCGCGTGCTGCATTCAGACTGCACTTTATGTTCAGTCACACGTGGCCATATATCTAATTTCACATTACAAGTAAGAGAAAATTCAATTTGTTTTTGTTTCCCTGCCATTTAAGGCAATTTCCATAAAAATGAGAGTGGCTGGCATCCAAAATCAATGGATATTCCCAACCCCCGCCCCAAGCCTAATGGGGTACGTACGAAAACCACAAGTTAATTGTTCAGCACTGTCCTTGAAATCTGTCTTTGTCCCTCTCTCGTATTTACAATGTGCTCTTGACTGATTCTTAAGAGGTCTTTTTCTTTCTTTCACTCGTCTTTCTTGGATTGAAATTATTGTAGTGATGCGTAAAGGGGAACTGCACTTTTTTTTGGGACCTTTGCCGATCATTCACAGGGACTATGTAAGACAAGAACACATGTCTCTTTTTTATGCATTCTATTTCGTAATACCCGGCAAGTACCAGGTGGCTATCAATGAATCTTACGGGACTCCTTTATTGCATTGATTGATTAAGACTTTTATTAGTAGATTGCACAGTACAGTACATATTCCGTACAATTGACCACGAATAAGTCTTTCAACTTGTTTAAGTCGGGGTCCACGTTAATCAATTCATGGTAAATGCACCCATAAAGCAGTCTAAAAAACGTCCCAAAACTGCCAGCAATATTCCCTTTTGTGACCTGCATATGAACAAAGTGATATTGTTATTATAAGTGCTAACGCAGAGGAACTACTTTTAGTGGCCTAGTGTTCACACATAGACGTGTACCTAACGTTCCTTCGATTTCTAAAACAAATTTTGGGCCTATTTTTCAATTTTTATTTCTGAAACAAAAGTTGGACAACTATTTAAAGGCCTACTGAAATGCAATTTTCTTATTTAAACGGGGATAGCAGGTCCATTCTATGTGTCATACTTGATCATTTCGCGATATTGCCATATTTTTGCTGAAAGGATTTAGTAGAAACATCGACGATAAAGTTTGCAACTTTGGGTCGCTGATAAAAAAGCCTTGCCTGTACCGGAAGTAGCGTGACGTCACAGGTTGTGGAGCTCCTCACATCTGCGCATTGTTTACAATCATGGCCACCAGAAACGAGAGCGATTCGGACCGAGAAAGCGACGATTTCCCCATTAATTTGAGCGAGGATGAACGATTTGTGGATGAGGAAAGTGAGAGTGAAGGACTAGAGGGCAGTGGAAGCGATTCAGATAGGGAAGATGCTGTGAGAGGCGGGTGGGACCTGATATTCAGCTGGGAATGACTAAAACAGTAAATAAACACAAGACATATATATACTCTATTAGCCACAACACAACCAGGCTTATATTTAATATGCCACAAATTAATCCCGCATAACAAACACCTCCCCCCTCCAGTCCATATAACCCAACAATACAACTCAAACACCCGCACAACACACTCAATCCCACAGCCCAAAGTACCGTTCACCTCCCCAAAGTTCATACAGCACATATATTTCCCCAAAGTTACGTCCAGTATGTGACATGCACATAGCGGCACGCACGTCAGGCAAGCGATCAAATGTTTGGAATCCGCAGCTGCGTACTGCGTTACACATACAAATTAAACAAAATGCTTATGGCAACATTCTGGTTGCGTACTCACGGTACCGCGTATCCAACTCAAAGTCCTCCTGGTAAGAGTCTCTGTTGTCCCAGTTCTCCACAGGCCAATGGTAAAGCTTGACTGTCATCTTTCGGGAATGTAAACAATGAAACACCGGCTACGTGTTTGTGTTGCTGCAGCCAGCCGAAATACACCGCTTCCCACCTACAGCTTTCTTCTTTGCTGTCTCCATTGTTCATTAAACAAATTGCATAAGATTCACCAACACAGATGTCCAGAATACTGTGGAATTTTGCGATGAAAACAGGCGACTTAATAGCTGGCCACCGTGCTGTCCCAAAATGTCCTCTACAATCCGTGACGTCACGCGCAGGCGCCATCATACCGAGACGTTTTCAGCAGGATATTTCGCGGGAAATTTAAAATTGCACTTTAGTAATCTAACCCGGCCGTATTGGCATGTGTTGCAACGTTAAGATTTCATCATTGAGATATAAACTATCTGACTGCGTGGTCGGTAGTAGTGGGTTTCAGTAGGCCTTTAATGACACTTTTTTAAAACGACAATCGGCCTCTTGCTGAACTACGATGGTACGATTCATTCTATTTCCAATTCTTAAATGCAAATCAAAAAACTAATTCAGGGCCATGTTTTCTATTTTCATTTTTGAAACAAAAGTTAGACAACTAATCAATGACACTTTTTTTTTTTTTTAAACGAAAATAGGGGTCCTTATACCTTCCGTTCATTCTGTTTTGACTTCTTAAACGCAAATCAAAAAACAAAATTAGGGCCGTTTTTCAATTTTTATTATACAGTATATGGCAAATTTTAAAACAAACAAAAAAGGGTTGATTTTCATTCAAATATTGCCATAAAATTGGATTTTCTGCTGTTTGTCCTTTATGGATTTTTATTTTTGCAGATAAACTCAAAAATCTAATATATGTTCATCCAAAATGCAAAAATGCGTGTTTATCTGTGTGATGACAAATTGAACCGGAAGCAGTATTAACTTTTCCTTTGCGATTAGCATGTTTTTAGCATAATGCTAAAATCAGTAGGAGTCCTATTGTCGTTTAAAAAAAGTCTCATTAAATAGTTGTCCAACTTTTGTTTCAGAAATTAAAATAGAAAAAAATGGCCCGAAATTAGTTTTTTGATTTACATTTAAGAAATCGAATGAGCGGAAGGTACACGGACCAATAGGGGTCTGTGTACCTTCCGTTCATTCTATCTCCAATTCTGAAACGCAAATCGTAACACAAAATTAGGGACGTTTTTTCGATTTTTATTATATATGGCTTTTTTTTTTTAAACAAAAGAGGGTTGATTTTCATTAACATATTGCCATAAAATTGGATTTTGTGCTGTTCTCCTTTTATAGATTTTTATTTTTGCAGATAAACACAAAAATCTAATATATGTTCATCCAAAATGCAAAAATGCGTGGTTATCTGTGTGATGACAAAAATGAACCGGAAGCAGTATTTTAGCTTTTCCTTTGCGATTAGCATGTTTTTAGCATAGCGCTAAAATCAGCAGGACTCCTATTGTCGTTTAAAAAAACGGCTCATTAAATAGTTGTCCAACTTTTGTTTCAGAAATGAAAGTACAAAAAAATGGCCCGAAATTTGTTTTTAAGAAATCGAATGAACGGAAGGTACACGGACCAATAGGAGTAGTGCTGAACAAAGATGTTAGCGTTATGCTAAAAACAAGCTAAACGCAAAGGAAAAGCTAAAATAATGCTTCCTTGTTCAATTTGTCATCACACAGATAACCACGCATTTTTGCATTTTGGATGAACATGTTTTCGATTGTTGTGTTTATCTTGAAAAATAATTATCCATAAAAGGAAAACAGCACACAATACAATTTTATGGCAATATTTTAATGAAATTCAACCCTTTTTTATTTTTTTTCAAATCTGCCATATATAATAAAAATCAAAAAACGGCCCTAATTTAATTTTTTGATTTGCGTTTTCAGAATTGGAAATAGAATGAACGGAAGGTACACGAACCGGAAAAGAGCACAAAATAGCATTTTATAGCAATATTTAATGAAAATCAACCCTTTTTTGTTTGTTTTCAAATCTGCCATACATAGTAAAAATCCAAAAACGGCCCTGACTTTGTTTTTTGATTTGCGTTTCAGAATTGGAAATAGAATTAAACGGAAGATACACGGACCAAATATGTTATCGTTATGCTAAAAACATGCTAAATTAGAAGGAAAAGCTAAAATACTGCTTCCGGTTCAATTTGTCATCACACAGATAAACATGCATTTTTGCATTTTGGATAAACATGAATTGGATGTTTTGTGTTTATCTGGAAAAATAAAAATCCACAAAAAGGAAAACAGCACAAAATCCCATTTTATGGCAATATTTTAACGAAAAGCAACCCTTTTTTGTTTGTTTTCAAATCTGCCATATATAGTAAAAATAAAATAAAAACGGCCCCAACTTTATTTTTTGATTTGCGTTTCAGAATTGGTAATACAATGAATGAAATGTACATGGACCCTGCTCCTGCATCGCCCCTGAGTTGGTAAAAGTTAATTCAAGATTATAAATTATGCCTTTCACTTGTACAGTAGAAAGTTGTGGCCATAGACCGAGAAGTTTCATTAGGATTAATTCTTTATCTAAACGGGACGATATAAACATCCATCAGTCGGCATCCCAGTGAGAGCAGACAGAGTGCAGTAAGTGATGTTTCATTATGTCCGTAGTTTGTATTTCTATTAATACTGCTACTTACTGGATCTGCTTTTCACCCAGCTTCTAAAACTTGTACTTCATCCTATGTATATTCAGGCTCAAAAATATAAGGTTCTTGATCATCATTTGTCCCAAAGTAGTCGTCGTCTCTCATGAAGTCTGGCATGATTAGTAGTGTTGTTGTTGAAGGAAATAGCGAACGTCTGGATGCTTCTGTAAAAAAAATGCGCCACTGTATGCTTAAAATGAGCAAAACACGTAAGTATTACATGTTATGAATGTGTATATATACTTACAGCGTATATATAAAATGTAGATATAGGTTTTAGAGCGAATCCCTTTACATCCATTGTTAGATGACTTTTGCTAGCGTTTATTTACAAGTTAGAATGTATAAAAAAAATAAAAAAATCTCACAAAAGGATTGTGAATGATAGGCAAAATTCCCCAAAAAGTGCACTTTCCCTTGAACCTTTTAAATAAGTGGTACCTTATCCACGTGGAACGGTACCAGGCTGCAAATTATGTGTTTTTTAATATTTGTCTTCGGGGTATTTAAAAAAAAATAATAATTCCACTTCTGCCCACGCTATCACACTTTATTGAGCCTCTTTCATTATTTTGGTAAGCCAGCAAAAACAACATTGATTCTGCATGGAAATAATTATACATTTTATTGATTTTGAAAGTAAGTCTGAATGGCTCTCAACTAGGTGTGTCTCAATACAACTTTACCTCTTACGGTATCAATATTAGAGCCTTGAGTACTGGCCGATACCTATATTGACCCAATATGATACCAGCATCAATCATACATACTTCTAATTTTTTGTCGAGTGGAATGTTAGAAAAGGTTTGATCAAGTCAAAAAAAAAAAAAAATTGTAGGTCTGAAAAACACTAACCTATTTATTATCTTTCTGGAATGGACTTACGCTGTCTTTAGGTTGAAATGAAGTGGCAACTGTTTTTTTTTGGTTACACCTGGTGGTCACAATAATTCATTGAGTTAAGCGTGTGACACGGTAAGTTGAATGACGCGGACACATTTGTTACTGCATACATTCTAATACACTTCTGCCTTGGAGACTCTGTATGTGTAAGTAATATGCAACTATAATTATTTGATACTTGTTTATATTGACAAATGTGCTGTTTTAGACTGCAGTATTGTTCACTGAATGTCTAGCAGTGTTTGTAATAACGGCATTATATAATATCGGTGTTAGTAACACCATTACTTTTACTCGTAACAAGTAATCTAATTACTTTTAGGTCCCTTACAACGTCGTTACCGATGGCTTGATGTATTTAATTAAAGTTTTTAATTTAAATTTAACAAATAAAACAACACCAATTTGAGATTAGATTGATGGCTTTTTTAAGCAAGCTGGATTTTAGGGAGCCAATCCTGTTAAAGAGCCATTTAAAAAGACTTGTTTGTTGTTATATTGTGTTAAGTAAATACAAAATACGCGATGCATTACATCAGGGGTGTCAAACTCATTTTAGCTCAGGGGCCGCATGGAGGAAAATCTGTGCACACGCGGGCCGGACTATTAAAATCATGGCATTAAAACTAAAACATAAAGACACCTTCAGTTTGTTTTCTTTTCTTACTTTGGCCAAAAAAAAGAACAAACACATTCTGAAAATATTACAATAAAATATAGAACAAAATACCGGGAGAGGTAAAGTTTAGATCCATGAAGAAAAGAAGAAAGTGAATGAATGTTTAAAACTGAATACATTTACATATGCTTAAAAAAATTGTTTTCTTTTGTATTATTTTTCTAATGAATTAAGTAACGTTTATGACAACCTTTTTCTAAAACAAAATATAGAATGTGAGATATGACAGGATCATGCATACATTTATCATTTGTTTTTAGAACGCTTACAAAAAAAGTGGGACCCCAAAAATGTACTGTGGGACCCCATTTTTATGACTTGATGGGGTCCCTGGGATCCCATTTTGAAAATTCCTAGTGCCAACACTGATGAGTATTGGTGCGTGCAAAACAGCAACAGGCGGCTGTAGCCTTGACTATGACACCCCTGCATTACAAAAATGAGGTTTTTTTCCGTGAAAGCAAAATAAAGTAATTCAATTTATTGCAGCATCTAGAAGAAGACACACAAAGTCTGACGCTCTTTTAATTTTTATTGCCAATCGTGTGCTAACATAGGCCCAATTCCACAAAGTAGTTCCTCCGTGCACACGTCTGTGTCGGTGTTTCACTCCTAAACACAAAACAACACCTCCTTATTCACCATACTTGCCAACCTTGAGACGTCCGATTTCGGGAGGGGGGGTGGGGGGGGGGGAGAGCGGTCGGAGGGGTGTGGGTGTGGTTGGGGCGGGGGGCGTGGTTATGAGGGGAGGAGTATATTTACAGCCAGAATTCACCAAGTCAAGTATTTCATATATATATATATATATATATATATATATATATATATATATATATATATATATATATATATATATATATATATATATATGAGGGGAGGAGTATATTTACAGCCAGAATTCACCAAGTCAAGTATTTCATATATATATATATATATATATATATATATATATATATATATATATATATATATATATATATATATATATATATATATATCTACATCCTGAAAATATGCAAACAAAACTGTGTTTAGATAATTGATACTTCAAACTTGCATAAATAAATCTTAAGGAATATAACATAATTTGGCTTCTGTGAGCTTCAAAATGTAATGAATAAAATGCTAAAGTTGTTGATGAACAAGTAATTATTTTAATAGTTAAATATGGGCATTTTAAATGAATTATTACGATCATTTTAAATGAATTATTATGATCATTTAAAATTAATTATTTCAAATATGTTTATTATAATGTATAATTCTTTGGCTGGATGTAATAAGGAGTCAGAAAAAATACAAATAGAAATACAATTAATTTTGATGTTTTTAGCAAAATATAGTAAAAATTTATTTAGTTTTTAAAAAAAAATTAATAAATATATTTATTTTTAGGTAAGATAAACATAATAATACAATGTATCTCTAGTCTAGATGATTTAGTTCTTGTCACCCTGTTGTCCTCCCGTCTCTTCCCCAAGGATGGCTCCATGAGCTGGGCAAACGCCTGGAGATGCCCCATGTCAGTGGTCCCCAACCTTTTTGTAGCTGCGGACCGGTCAACGCTTGAAAATTTTTATTTTATTTTTTTTCATAAAGAAATACAATCATGTGTGCTTACGGACTGTATCCCTGCAGACTGTATTGATCTATATTGATATATAATGTATCTATTGTGTTTTTTATGTTGATTTAATAAAAAATAAATAAAATAAAAATAATAATTTCTTGTGCGGCCCGGTACCAATCGGTCCACGTAGTTGGGGACCACTGCCCTACGTCAACAACCCGGTCGGTGGCCCGTCGGTACGCAGCTCGTACATCGCCGCCCTCTACTTCACCCTCAGCAGCCTGACCAGCGTCGGTTTTGGCAACGTGTGGGCCAACACGGACGCCGAGAAGATCTTCTCCATCTGCACCATGCTCATCGGCGGTATGCCGAACGCCTCGTATGCAATAACGTGATTGGGCAGGCACGCTGTTTATATCGTGTGAAAGCGGACGTGAAAAAAGGCTGTCCTCACTCAGGTCCGCATGGAGCTGGAAGGGGCGTGGCCTCCAGCTCCGGCTGAAAATCGGGAGATTTTCGGGAGAATATTTGTCCCGGGAGGTTTTCGGGAGAGGCGCTGAATTTCGGGAGTCTACCGGAAAATCCGGGAGGGTTGGCAAGTATGTTATTCACTGCCGACACGGTGTGTTCACAGACCATTGAAAAATGAACATCATGACACAATAACAGACACATTAACACCAGCAGGTCGTTAAAATATGAATGGATATATATATATAGTTTATTATTTTCGCACTATTGACTTGTGATGCACCGAAAATTTGGACGCCGAAAAAAGACGTGTTTTGATCATCGGAACAGAACAGCCGAAACCGTATGTGTGATGGCGTAAGCCAGGGGGGGTCAAACTCATTTTAGCTCAGGGGCCGCATGGAGGAAAAATGTGCACATTTTGGCTATTAAAATCATGGCATTAAAACTAAAAAATAAAGACAACTTACTTTGGCCAAAAATAAAACAAAAACCTTCTGAAAATATTACAATAAAAACACAGTAATAAATACCAGCAGCGGTAAAGTTTAGATCCATGAAGGAAAGAAGAAAGTGAAAGAATGTTTATAACTGAATACATATCCATATGCAAAAAAATGTGTTTTCTTTTGTATTATTTTTTTAAATGAATTAACGTTTATGACAATCTTTTTCCAAAACACAATATACAATGTGGGCTATAACAGGATAATGCATACATTTATCATTTGTTTTCAAAACGGTTACAAAAAAGTGGGCCCCCCAAAAATGTACTGTAGAACCCCATTTTTATGACTTGATGGGGTCCCTGGGACCCCATTTTGAAAATATCTAGCGCCAACACTGATGGGAGTATTGGTGCGTGCAAAACAGCTGCATGCGGCTGTGGCCTGCGGGCCGGTTCTAATACTAATCAAATATCATCCCGGGGCCATTGATCATTCACTTGACTTTGACACCCCTGCATTACATTGTATCGTATGCTTGTTCGAAATAATAGCAAGGAGACTATCACTGGTCGGAGTTTTACAATAAGATGTCTATCACAATAATTCACATTTACAAACCCCGTTTCCATATGAGTTGGGAAATTGATTTAGATGTAAATATAAACGAAATACAATGATTTGCAAATCATTTTCAACCCATATTCAGTTGAATATGCTACAAAGACAACATATTTGATGTTCAAACTGATAAACTTTTTTTTTTTTGCAAATAATCATTAACTTTAGAATTTGATGCCAGCAACACGTGACAAAGAAGTTGGGAAAGGTGGCAATAAATACTGCTAAAGTTGAGGAATGCTCATCAAACACTTATCTGGAACATCCCACATGTGAACAGGCAAAATTGGGAACAGGTGGGTGCCATGATTGGGTATAAAAGCAGCTTCCATGAAATGCTCAGTCTTTCACAAACAAGGATGGGGCGAGGGTCACCACTTTGTCAACAAATGCGTGAGCAAATTGTTGAACAGTTTAAGGAAAACCTTTCTCAACCAGCTATTGCAAGGAATTTAGGGATTTCACCATCTGCGGTCCGTAATATCATCAAAGGGTTCAGAGAATCTGGAGAGATCACTGCACGTAAGCAGCTAAGCCCGTGACCTTCGATCCCTCAGGCTGTACTGCCTCAACAAGTGACATCAGTGTGTAAAGGATATCACCACATGGGCTCAAGAACACTTCAGGAACCCACTGTCAGTAACTACAGTTGGTCGCTACATCTGTAAGTGCAAGTTAAAACTCTCCTATGCAAGGCGAAAACCGTTTATCAACAACACCCAGAAACGCCGTCGGCTTCGCTGGGCCTGAGCTCATCTAAGATGGACTGATACAAAGTGGAAAAGTGTTCTGTGGTCTGACGAGTCCACATTTCAAATTTTTTTTGGAAACTGTGGACGTTGTGTCCTCCGGACCAAAGAGGAAAAGAACCATCCGGATTGTTATAGGCGCAAAGTTGAAAAGCCAGCATCTGTGATGGTATGGGGGTGTATTAGTGCCCAAGACATGGGTAACTTACACATCTGTGAAGGCGCCATTAATGCTGAAAAGTACATACAGGTTTTGGAGCAACATATTTTGCCATCCAAGCAACGTTACCATTGACGCCCCTGCTTATTTCAGCAAGACAATGCCAAGCCACGTGTTACATCAACGTGGCTTCATAGTAAATGAGTGCGGGTACTAGACTGGCCTGCCTGTAGTCCAGACCTGTCTCCCATTGAAAATGTGTGGCGCATTATGAAGCCTAAAATACCACAACGGAGACCCCCGGACTGTTGAACAACTTAAGCTGTACATCAAGCAAGAATGGGAAAGAATTCCACCTGAGAAGCTTAAAAAATGTGTCTCCTCAGTTCCCAAACGTTTACTGAGTGTTGTTAAAAGGAAAGGCCATGTAACACAGTGGTGAACATGCCCTTTCCCAACTACTTTGGCACGTGTTGCAGCCATGAAATTCTAAGTTCATTATTATTTGCAAAAAAAACATAAAGTTTATGAGTTTGAACATCAAATATCTTTTCTTTGTAGTGCATTCAATTGAATATGGGTTGAAAAGGATTTGCAAATCCAACACAATTTCCCAACTCATATGGAAACGGGGTTTGTAAATAAATCTCCAATTGGTTGAAAATTATTCTGAAATATTATTTGGATTCAATTTGGTTTGGCCAATGTTTGATCGATAGTCGATACCAATATCGGATCAGGACACCCCCCAAAAAACTGGGAATCGGTTCTCACCGTTCACATAAAATAGCTATTGAATAGACTCGACTTCTTTGCAAACGTCAGCTCGCTCGCACCCACGCCTGATTATTCTGGCCACTTTGTTAATGAAGGTGCATCAGTCATCACTGGCATGGAGAAAACCCACAAGTCCTTGACTACCAATACTTTATTTCTAACTGGAACCAGATTTAAGGACAAATGCATCAGCTTCTCAAGTTTGACTCCATCAAGATAAAATATGGAGTTTACTCAAGTCAGCCTTGAGAAGTTTATGAGCTTTGCCTGGGAACATTTTCATTAATTCATGTCATCGTATTCTCCAGGTTATTCAATCCATCGCAACTGAACTGTTTCCGTTGTAGAGGTTGAAGATGTTTCGCTTCTCATCCGATCAGACTTCATCAGTTCATGCTCGCAGACGGGAAAAGACAGTTCCCGCCCGAGGGGAGAGTGCGGGACCCAAGTACAGGGTAAACTTCAGTCTGTGTACGATCATTCCCCCCAAGTTCAGTTATCTTGGTCACTTTGCATAAAAGCTATTTCCAAAGTATGCTCTGAAAGGGCTCCGCGGCATTGCAGGCAAACTTGCATAGTCGCACAAAATTGTCAATTACTCGAACACCTTGCCCTTTGGGGTTTTACAATTAAGATTTCGCAAGCTACGGCGTATGATTTATTGGAGGAATAGGCCTCCGCACAAAATGTATCTTCTTTGGTTGACTAAAACATGTTGGAGAAGACTATTGTTCCAATGATTAATGCACAAAGTTGACTTGAAAAAGTAAAAAACAAAACAATATCAGATTTATTCAAAGAATCGTGAGTTCTGGGTAGGGTTGTACGGTATACCGGTATTAGTATAGTACAGCGATACTAATGAATCATATTCGGTACTATACCGCGTCTAAGAAGTACCGGTCCCCCACCCGTCGTGTCATGCAGAACGCCCTCAGGAAGAGGTGCTTTAAAGGCCTACTGAAATGACATTTTTTTATTTAAACGGGAATGTCATACTTGATCATTTTGCGATATTGCCATATTTTTGCTGAAAGGATTTAGTATAGAACAACGTCGATAAAGTTCGCAACTTTTGGTCTCTGATAAAAAAAAAAACTTGCCCCTACCGGAAGTAGCGTGACAATGTCAGTTGTTCACTCCCTCATATTTTCCTATTGTTTTCAACGCAGCTAGAGCGATTCGGACCATTACCCCATTAATTTGAGCGAGGATGAAAGATTCGTGGATGAGGAACGTTAGAGTGACGGACTAGAATGCAGTGAAATACATATTTTTATTCGCTCTGACCGTAACTTAGGTACAAGCTGGCTCATTGGATTCCACACTCTCTCTTTTTTCTATTGTGGATCACGGATTTGTATTTTAAACCACCTCGGATACTATATCCTCTTGAAAATGAGAGTCGAGAACGCGAAATGGACATTCAGTGCCTTTTATCTCCACGACAATACATCGGCGAAACGCTTTAGCTACGAGCTAACGTGATAGCATCGTGCTTTAACTGCATATAGAAACAAAAAAATAAACCCCTGACTGGAAGGATAGATAGAAAATCAACAATACTATTAAACCGTGGACATGTAAATACATGGTTAATGCTTTCCAGGCTGGCGAAGGTTAACAATGCTGTGCTAACGACGCCATTGAAGCTAACTTAGCAACTTAGCAACCGGACCGCACAGAGCTATGCTAAAAACATTAGCTCTCCACCTACGCCAGCCAGCCCTCATCTGCTCATCAACACCCGTGCTCACCTGCGTTCCAGCGATCGGCGGAAGGACGAAGGACTTCACCCGATGCGTTTGGCGGCCCGGAGACAAAGAAGTCAAGGTGAGGTCGCCGGCTAGCGCGTCTGCTCTCCAACAAAGTCCTCCTGGTTGTGTTGCTGTAGTCCGCTGCTAATACACCGATCCCACCTACAACTGTCTTCTTTGCAGCCTTCATTGTTCATTAAACAAATTGCAAAAGATGTCCAGAATACTGTGGAATTATGAAATGAAAACAGAGCTTTTTGTATAGGATTCTACTGGGTACCATAACTTCCGTTAAACTGACTTCGTCACGCGCATACGTCATCATACCGCGACGTTTCAGCCGGATATTTCCCGGGAAATTTTAAATGTCACTTTATAAGTTAATGTGTTGCAATGTTAAGATTTCATCATTGATATATAAACTATCAGACTGCGAGGTCGGTAGTAGTGGGTTTCAGTAGGCCTTTAAGACATGGCTAACTACTCAATATCACTAATCCTTGTCTCCATGAAGACAAATCAAGTACAATTATTTCAAGTATCAGCCCTGTAGGGCGCGTGATAGCGATACATGCTTCACTTCACACCGCATCACACCGTAGCCATGGTAAAGGATCAATAAAAACTTGTTTATAGTTGACAAAGTCAAGACAAGATTTCATTAAGTCCAATCATTAACCATTAATTAACTTTGATCACACTACTCGCATGTGAATTAAAGCATACTTAGTCAACAGCCATACATGTCACACTAAGGGTGGCCGTATGAAAAATGCCAACACTGTCATAAACATGTGCCATATAGTGAAACCACACTAAACAAGAATGACAAACACATTTTGGGAGAATATTTGCATCGCAACACAACATAAACACTACAGAACAAATTCCCAGAATTCCCTGTAGCGTCCTCTTCCGGGACGCTACAATATAAACAAACGCCATTGGTGGATCTACACCTAACATCCACTGTGATGATACCAAGTACTGAAGCGTATCTAGTCGATACTACTATGATTACATCAATATTTGTTAGCATCACAAAATCTTCTTTCGTTTAAAAAAAAATGTATATTATGTTTATAAACTAAGGAAATATGTCCCTGGACACAAGAGGACTTTGAATAGGACCAATGTATGATCTTGTAACGACTTGGTATCGGATTGATACCCAAAATTGTGGTATAATCCAGAACTAATGTAAAGTATCTAACATCAGAAGAATAAGTGATTATTACATTTTAACAGAAGTGTAGATAGAACATGTTAAAACAGAAAGTAAGCAGATATCAACAGTAAACGAACAAGTAGATTGATAATTCATTTTCTACCTCTGGTCTTTAATAATTTTGACAAAATAGAATGGAAAATGACACAATATGTTACTGCATATGTCAGCAGCTGAATTAGGAGCCTTTGTTTGTTTACCTACTAATAAAAGACAAGTTGTCTTGTATGTTCACTATTTTATTTAAGTACAAACTTGCAATAAAAAAAAATATGTGTAATGTAGATTTTTTGTTCAAATAAAGCCAATAATGACATTTTTTGTGGTCCCCTTTATTTAGAAAAGTACTGAAAAGTACCGAAATATTTTAGTACTGGTACCAAAATAATGGTATCGGGACAACACTAGTTCTGGGTTTCCTGGGTCACAATGTATTTATCCTCTCAGGTAGTGTGTCAGGCCTCGACAAGAGAAGTTTCTCGCTTTTGGGATGCAAAACGACAGTTGGACTCACCCTCGTGAAGCTTGGCGTATGCTCTCGCGTCGCGTAACTTGCATAAAGTTAAAGTTAAAGTACCAATGATTGTCACACACACACTAGGTGTGGCGAAATTATTCTCTGCATTTGACCCATCACCCTTGCTCACCCCCTGGGTGGTGAGGGGAGCAGTGAGCAGCAGCGGTGGCCGCGCCCGGTAATCATTTTGGTGATTTAACCCCCAATTCCAATTATTGATGCTGAGTGCCAAGCAGGGAGGTATTGGGTCCCATTTTTATAGTCTTTGGTAGGACTCGGTCGGGGTTTGAACTCACACTCTACGGATGTCAGGGCGGACACTCTAACCACTAGGCCACTGAGTAGGTTAAGGGACGCCGTCCTGCTCCTTCCCCTGCATAGCCTTCTGCAGACCCTGACGTGCACCTCACAAAAATCACAGCTCGGCTGCTGTGTGATTTGTCAGCTTCTGCCAAGGAAGGTCGCTGAGCACAAGAGAGCAGACGACGTGCTTGAAATGCCCCAAATTATTTATTATTAGGTAGGTAGGTAGGTCTTTATTGTCATTGAAACGAAACGTTGTTTTCAGCACAAACTTGTTCAAGATTAGACAAACAAACAGTGCACAGGTGGCAAACTGCAGCTTTTTGGCTTGTTGTTGCATCCAGAAAAAGTCACACCAAGTACGACGCTCTTTTTAATTTTTATTGCAAACCTTGTGCTAATAACAGGCTCAATTCCAACACATATTCTAGCTTGTGCACACACATAATTTTCTCTCACACACAACGCTTCCTCATTCTCGAGCTCTGAACATCAACAACACATGAATGTAAACATTACCATCAGCAGGTCGTTATAATAGTTATTTAACAGTTTTGTATATTTTCAATTACACCGCTCTTGCTCTTGTCCAATGTCCCGAACGGCTGAAGAGTGTTGCAAATTTGCATCCGCATCATTCAACTTGGTCATGAGCTTAACTTTCTGAATTATTGTGACCACTAGGTGTTTCCAAAACATCAGTTCAACTTAAAGGCCTACTGAAATGCGATTTTCTTATTTAAACGGGGATAGCAGGTCCATTCTATGTGTCATACTTGATAATTTCGTGATATTGCCATATTTTTGCTGAAAGGATTTAGTAGAGAACAACGACGATAAAGTTCGCAACTTTTGGTCGCTGATAAAAAAAGCCTTGCCTGTACCGGAAGTAGCAGACGATATGCGCGTGACGTCACAGGTTGTGGAGCTCCTCACATCTGCACATTGTTTACAATCATGGCCACCAGCAGCGACAGTGATTCGGACCGAGAAAGCGACGATTTCCCCATTAATTTGAGCGAGGATGAAAGATTTGTGGATGAGGAAAGTGAGAGTGACGGACTAGAGGGCAGTGGAAGCGATTCAGATAGGGAAGATGCTGTGAGAGGCGGGTAGGACCTGATATTCAGCTGGGAATGACTAAAACAGTAAATAAACACAAGACATATATATACTCTATTAGCCACAACACAACCAGGCTTATATTTAATATGCCACAAATTAATCCCGCATAACAAACACCTCCCCCCTCCCGTCCATATAACCCGCCAATACAAATCAAACACCCGCACAACACACTCAATCCCACAGCCCAAAGTACCGTTCACCTCCTCAAAGTTCATAAAGCACATATATTTCCCCAAATTTACTTATGTGACATGCACATAGCGGCACGCACGTACGGGCAAGCGATCAAATGTTTGGAAGCTGCAGCTGCGTACTGCGTTACACATACAAATTAAACAAAATGCTTATGGCAACATTCTGGTTGCATACTCACGGTACCGCGTCTGCGTATCCAACTCAAAGTCCTCCTGGTAAGAGTCTCTGTTGTCCCAGTTCTCCACAGGCCAATGGTAAAGCTTGACTGTCATCTTTCGGGAGCGTAAACAATGAAACACCGGCTACGTGTTTGTGTTGCTGCAGCCGTCCGCTAATACACTGCTTCCCACCTACAGCTTTCTTCTTTGCTGTCTCCATTGTTCATTGAACAAATTGCAAAAAATTCATCAACACAGAGGTCCAGAATACTGTGGAATTTTGCGATGAAAACAGACGACTTAATAGCTGGCCACCGTGCTGTCCCAAAATGTCCTCTACAATTCGTGACGTCACGCGCAGGCGTCATCATACCGAGACGTTTTCAGCAGGATATTTCGCGGGAAATTTAAAATTGCACTTTAGTAATCTAACCCGGCCGTATTGGCATGTGTTGCAATGTTAAGATTTCATCATTGATATATAAACTATCAGACTGCGTGGTCGGTAGTAGTGGGTTTCAGTAGGCCCTTAAAGACAGCGTAAGTCTATTCCAGACAGTTAATAATGACTAGGTTAGTTTTTACATACTTGCCATTGGTCTGTGTTTGCCAAAATTCCCTTTTTCTAACATTTCTACTACAAAATAATCAAAGTATGTATGATTATTGCTGATATTGAATCAGATCAATATTGGTACTGGCCAATTCTCAACGCTTCACTATGGATATCCCACTAGTGTGTCGGAAAAAAAATATATATATATTGATCAGCCATTGCTGCAAAGCACCAGCAGTTGTGGAATTAGCATGAATCAGATAAATCAAGTGTCATGCACAATACATCAATAGACACGCATGAATGTCAATGTGTTCTCCTCAGCTATGCTAATGAAGTACAAGGAGCAATTTAAAGCATTCAGGGAGAGATAAGCTGAATCACAATGATGATCGGTATTGTTACTGACTTTGTAACAAAACGCGTCCGTCACGGTGCTTGCATCCAGCATGTTCTTCTGCACGAACCGCTGGCTCGTTTTGCATTCCAAAACAAACCGTTATCGCAAGAATCATACCGACGCTCTTGTCATCAATGGATCATCTTGGAGCGTGACAGAGATGTGAATGATTCTAAAACTTTGGAATATATTTACGTCTTGAAAACCTCGTAGGCTTGTTGAAAAATAAAATCGAAAAAAATACGCTTTTCTGCAGAACAAACCACAAAACAGGGAGTAGAAACAAAGGTAAGAACGCTACACAGGAGGAAACATGAAAAAAAACAAAAAAACTGGAAAAACAACATAAAACCAGAAAACGGCATGCCATTATTAATTCTATCAACATGGGACTGTTTTTTTAATAAACATGCTTTTATAAACAGACACATCTGTCACACAAATAAACTTACTCTCTCATACATTCTTACCAATTCTGACACAAGCTCACTTCAACAACAAATGACAGTAAAAAAAAAAAAAATGCAGCGTCTCAGTAAAAATGGTTTCATTCTTCATTCGTCAAAGCCTGCTAGCATCCCTTCTTATTACATAATATAAATCTGTTCCGAAATGGGAGCTGTTGCCACACATTTAGCGATTGCTAAAAGAGGGGGAGTGCTCTGTGCATCAGCCAGTTGCTAGCTGTTAAGAAGTGGCATTTGAGAATCCACACTGCAAAAAGTCAGTGTTCAAAAACAAGGAAAATAAATACAAAAATTTGGGGTATTTTATTTGAACTAAGCAAAATTATCTGCCAATGGAACAAGAAAATTTGGCTTGTCAAGACTTTCCAAAACAAGTAAAATTAGCTAACCTCAATAAACCCCAAAATACCTTAAAATACGTATATTCTCACTAATAACAAGAGCACTTTTCTTGGTAGAAAAAGAAATGAGACCTTCTTGCTTAATATGTTGAAAAATATTCTTAAATTAAGTAAATGATAGTGCCATTATCTTGACATAATGATATGCGCTCGGCATCATGATTTTTTTTTAATACTTGTGGGTGTTGATGACACAGCTTTGCAACAGTTGATATTCTAGTTTCAAGCATTTTTTACTCAATATAGGTCATAAAATCTCAGCAACAAGATGTAATATCTTACTGAGATCATTTAGGACCAAAACCCTTAAAACAAGTAAAACACTCTAACATAAAATCTGCTTAGTGAGAAGAATTATTTTATCAGACAGAAAATAAGCAAATATCACCCTTATTTGAGATATTTAAAGGCCTACTGAAACCCACTACTACCGACCACGCAGTCTGATAGTTTATATATCAATGATGAAATCTTAACATTGCAACACATGCCAATACGGCCGGGTTAACTTATAAAGTGCAATTTTAAATTTACCGCTAAACTTCCGGTTGAAAACTCCTTTGGATGATGACGTATGCGCGTGACGTAGCCAGTGAAACAGAGGTATGGCTCCCCCATTGAAGCCAATACATAATAGCTCTGTTTTCATCTCATTATTCCACAGTATTCTGGACATCTGTGTTGCAATTTGTTCATTGCATTATGGAGAAAGAAGCTGAGCAAGCAAAGAAGAAAGTTGTCGGTGCGAAGCGGAGTATTTTGCGAGGGAAGTCAGCAACACAACACAGCCGGTGTTTCATTGTTTACATTCCCGAAAGATGCAGTCAAGATCGAAGAACTCGGACAACAGAGACTCTTACCAGGAGGACTTTGACATCGATACACAGACGCCTGTAGAGAACTGGGACAACACAGACTCTTACCAGGATTACTTTGATTTGGATACACAGACGCAGACGCGGTACCGTGAGTACACAGCTGCGCTTCCAAACATTTGATCGCTTGCCCGTACGTGCGTGTCACGTATGTAACTTTGATTAAATATATAAGCTTTATGAACCTTGGGTTAGGTGAATGGTCCTTTGGGCTGAGTGATTGTGTGTGTTGTGCAGGTGTTTGAATTGTATTGGAGCTAGTAGCTAGGAGCTAGAATAACAAACACCTAGGTGTTTTTATGCAGGATTAATTTGTGGCATATTAACAATAAGCCTGGTTGTGTTGTGGCTAATAGAGTGTATATATGTCTTGTGTTTATTTACTGTTGTAGTCATTCCCAGCTGAATATCAGGTCACCCCCGGCTCTCACAGCATCTTCCCTATCTGAATCGCTTCCACTCCCCACTAGTCCTTCACTTGCACTTTCCTCATCCACAAATATTTCATCCTCGCTCAAATTAATGGGGAAATCGTCACTTTCTCGGTCCGAATCGCTCTCACTTCTGGCCGCCATCACTGTAAACAATAGGGAACTTTGCGGAAATGTTCAACTGACTACCTCACGCTACTTCCGGTAGGGGCAAGGCTTTTTTTTGTCAGATACCAAAAGTTGCAATCTTTATCGTCGTTGTTCTCTACTAAATCCTTTCAGCAAAAATATGGCGAAATGATCAAGTATGACACATAGAATAGATCTGCTATCCCCGTTTAATTAAAAAAATGTCATTTCAGTAGGCCTTTAATCTTACTTAGATTTCAGTTTTTGCAGTGCACCTACTTCGGTGATAACTTAA
Source organism: Entelurus aequoreus (assembly GCF_033978785.1). NCBI lineage: Eukaryota > Metazoa > Chordata > Actinopteri > Syngnathiformes > Syngnathidae > Entelurus > Entelurus aequoreus. The sequence goes on from NC_084745.1 coordinate 42,409,308, forward strand.
CTCACAGCGACAGTAGATTGAAGTAACTTTGGTTTTGTCAAGAGAGCGACGTGCCAGGGCTTTGAAGTTGCGCCATATCACGCTTCAAATATTATGGTTATCCCTACATTGCAGATATTTTTAAAGCATATTCTAGATATTTTTGGCCTGAGTGTTAAATTATGTCCTATTTATGTCGTACATGTTTTACAGTGCAGTATTTGTCTTACTGACGTTTTATGTTTGTGTTGTTCCTGTTCCTTGTTACAAACGAGAGTCTTTATTTAGTAAACCGACTAAATGATCACCTTAAAGTGAACCTCAGGCTATCCAAGATAGTTCTCTCTTCCATACATTACTCTAATTAAATGTATTTTTGTCAATAAATGGACCGACACCGCCAGAGATTCCCATTTGAAAACCTCCTGGGGTTTCCTTACTTGTTCATTGATCTCAGAGCAGATCTAACCTGCACTTTGTAGACGCTGAATAGACGAAGCCTTACAGTTGCTTTATCTTGCAAACTGACAAACAAACTGATACGGTGGAATATGAGAAGATAAGCTTGTTAGTTCACACTCAGCAATATGATGCTCAACAATGCAATATATGTAAAGTACTAGATCTGTCACTTGACTTCTGTTTGTGGCTCCTTGTTTGGTGTTTGTTTCCTGTCGGCGCTCTTATCTTTGTTCCCCTTCCTGCATGTCTCCCTGAGCGCTCGTTTCCCCTCACCTGCCTCTGATTGGCAGTCGGGCACACCTGGTTGCAGTTGCCAATCAGGCGGCTATTTATGCCTGCCTCACCTGTTCCTCAGTGCTCGAGGATTGACTATGTTAGGGACCTTATGCTGGATGCATGACTTCTCCTCCTTGTTTTGAGTATAATAAAAACTCTTACCTGGCCGTCGTCCTCCTGTTTCCTGCATCTTGGGGTCACAACCGCCACAGACATGCGGGTTCCTCAAACTTATGTCTGCAAAAGTGAAGACATTTAAAACATTTTTTTTTCTTCGAGTAGTGAAATTGATTCCGCTACCCGTGAGCAGAGGTGGGTAGAGTAGCCAGAAATTGTACTCAAGTAAGAGTACGGTTACTTTATAGATGTATTACTCAAGTAAAGAGTAGTCACCCAAATATTTACTTGAGTAAAAGTAAAAAGTATGTTGTGAAAAAACTACTCAAGTACTGAGTAACTGATGAGTAACCTGTTCGTTTAAGGATGACAGCAACAAATAATGCACAAAAACATAAAAATAGCAATAGCAATGAACAAATTCAGAGCCAGGAATATCTCTTAAACAACTAAAACAATAATAAATATTAAATAATAATACATTAAAATTAAAAAAATGAAGGCAAATTGAGCCACAATAACTTAACAGCACCATAGGCTCAGTAGGCAGAGATTACAAAGGAAAATAACAAGTTAGCCTTTACGCAAACCATAAACTCTGATAGGTGTGGGCTGCACCTGGGAACACACTGTGCACTTCTGATTGGTGTTTGTATGCATGCGTGAGTGTGTGTGCTGTTGTCACACACACTCATTTTCAAGAGGATATAGTATCCAAGGTGGTTTAAAATACAAATCCATGATCCACAATAGAAAAAGGAGAGAGTGTGGTATCCAATGAGCCCTTGTACCTAAGTTACGGTCAGAGCGAAAAAAGATATGTCCTGCACTGCACTCTAATCCTTCACTCTCACGTTCCTCATCCACAAATCTTTCATCCTGGCTCAAATTAATGGGGTAATTGTCGCTTTCTCGGTCCGAATCGCTCTCTCTGCTGGTGTAAACAATGTGCAGATGTGAGGAGCCCTTCAACCTGTGACGTCACGCTACTTCCGGTACAGGCAAGGCTTTTTTTATCAGCGACCAAAACTTTATTGTCGATGTTCTCTACTAAATCCTTTCAGCAAAAATATGGCAATATCGCGAAATGATCAAGTATGACACATAGAATGGATCTGCTATCCCCGTTTAAATAAGAAAATTTCATTTCAGTAGGCCTTTAAACATTCTGCAATTGCGGGCTGTCAATCAGAACAGGTAATCAAATAATACACCGTAGCAATGGGAATGTAATTACCCTATGTGGGCTGCAGTGGGCAGTGGCAAGCATGCCAGCAATATTAAAGCTAGTCTCAGCGGGAGCGAAGAAGGAGACGAGAAAGTGTTCGACAAGCGGCAAAGCAGGCCAGCAGCGTTCACTCGAATGATGTCTTTTCACGACGATTGAAGATAAAATTGTCTTGTCTTGTCCTTAAAACGACTTGCTATGGCTTTGGACTTGAGACTTCTATAATGTCCTGCTTTCTTTGTGCATTTCTGCTTGCTATTCTCTCCGTTTGTGGCTACACAGTAATTGGACGCCATTAAATGTCCTCAAGCTACGGAATGAGCCAAGAGTCAAAAAAGATCTTAATCGCGTGTTAAAAAAATAATCGCTATTAAAGGAACTTATAGTTAATGTGTTATTACCGCTTTAACATTGACAGCCCTAAATATTTGATTGACAGTCTTTTAATGTGTAAGAATCCCAGCATACTAAAAAGGATACAAAAGATACTGTCTCTTGTTTGATAACTCAATTTATTATTACAACGCAGGAGAACAACTTGCGGTAGCAGCCGTACGTGACACAAAGTCGGGCCATAAATGGGCCACAACCCCCGGCAGCTGTGTGCTCGACTGACAAAGCTGGTACGTGAGTCAGCGTCCTTGTCTCATTCTTTTTACATTGTTAATATCGAATGTTAGCAAAGCACCAACGGCCACTCCCGTGTGTCGCCAAAGTATCCACAGCATGTAGAAATGTGCGTACGTGGAGCATACAGTTGGCGTGCAGCTCATCTTTGCTATTAAAAAGGGCGTTAGACAGGTAGGCAACCTATTACATGGGGCCCCTGGTCCATAGTCCATGTCTAGAGTTTCTATGTTTCAAGTTCTGCCATTTTCACAATAAACCACATCTCTCGCGTCAAAATGACTTTCCTGACTTGTTATCCCAGACAATTGAGCAGAAAGACATAAATGCCCAAACTCTCTTTTTGATATTAACACCCTTTGCCCTGTAATTGCTGCACCCCCTCAGGCTAATCAGTGCAATATTGGTGTGGATAACAACTCCATCTTAGACACTGTGGGTTTTTTTAGGGCTGCAGCTATGTGTAACATGTTGGAGGACTTCCTTAGAAATGACACAACAAATAAGATATACATTAGTTTTAGAGCTGAAATGACCACGACATTTTGATGCAAACCAGCCTGTTAGAACTCAGGATCAAGCAATTTTGTCAAGAGTACAAGCCAGCAGTAACTTGTAGCATGAACACAAACTAATCGTACTATTTTAGTCTTTGACTCACTACCAGGTCTCTAAAGCACAGTGCGTTTCTCACCTAGGCCTTCAGTGATGTCCGACTTCAATGATTACCTCTCAATATACCATAATTGATGTCACCACATGACCATTGCTGGATAAAGACTATACAGGAACACATTTACGCACTACTGGGTATCGGATCACATCAACAGTGTACAAAACGATTATTTTATGGCGCATTTAAAAATAATTAAACCAGCATAAGCAATTAAATATATGTTACAAAGTTAAGTTAAAGTACCAATGATTGTCACACACACACTAGGTGTGGCGAAAATTTTCTCTGCATTTGACCCATCACCCTTGATCACCCCCTGGGAGGTGAGGGGAGCAGTGAGCAGCAGCGGTGGCCGCGCCCGGGAATCATTTTTGGTGATTTAGAGTGTCCGCCCTGAGATCGGTAGGTTGTGAGTTCAAACCCCGGCCGAGTCATACCAAAGACTATAAAAATGGGACCCATTACCTCCCTGCTTGACACTCAGCATCAAGGGTTGGAATGTGTGGTACTGTCAAAATTAAAATTGCAAAAAACATACTAAACGTGAAAAAATTAAGAAATGAAATATTTGAACTCACAATTACTTAGCAACCATTCGACGCCGTATAAGCCAGTGGTACCGCTTGTAGTCGGCTGATTCGAGTGGAAATGGCGAGCATTTCCCCATTTCATCGCCGACATCGTCTCACAAGATGTAGTTTCTCTTTAAATATCCTTCATGAAAATGGCCTTGCAAATATATGTGTTTGTGAGGGGCGTGGCCTGCGGATCTGCAGCAAGGCGGGATGTGCCATAACCGGCTTCGAGATTAGCGACAGGTGCGTAGATGACAGAGCTGAGAGTGTTTGTCTGATCACCTTTCGCCCTGTTAAAGGGAGCAGTCGGGAAAGAGAAGGGGGATTGGATGGTGGAGAGCAAAGCCGAGCGCGAGCGCGAGCGAGACAAAACGCCGGAGGAAAACCATTTGTGTGCTCACTGGAGAAAGAGACTTTGCACTTTTATTGAAAAATAAAACTGTTTTGCAAACTTGGAAGAGCCCGAGATGTCGTTGATTGATGGTCCAACGAACCCGGAGGAGCAAGACCTCCACAATTTGGCACCCAACCGGGAAGGACCACCAGAGGCGGGGGAGGAAGATCCCATGACGGCTCTTGCGGGCGTGAATGGTGACGGCCGACGACCGTCACCATTCACCGCATGGGGGATAAAGAGGACCCCCATGCCTTTTTGGACATTTTTGCGGCCACGGCGAGAGCATGCGCGTGGCCGGAAGAAGAGTGGGGGGTGCGGCTCTTGCCGCTCCTGATGGGTGAAGCGCAGAGAGAGGCGCTCAGCCTGCCGGCGGCGTCCCGAGTGCGCTTTTTGGACCTGAGGAGGGCGGTGCTGGACCAGACGGGCTGTACCGCTGAAGAATACCGGCGCCAGTTCAGGTCCATGCGGCTAGGGGAGGAGGACCGGCCATTCGCCTTTTGCCAGCGGCTCCAGGAGGCGGCGACGCGCTGGCTGCAGCCGGAAGAGGGAGACGGCAGGCTGCTGGACCAGTTCGTCTGGGAGCAGTTTTTGGAGGCGATCCCGAAGAAAACGGCCGACTGGGTCCGGTACCACCGGCCATGGGACCTGGCAGCTGCGGTGACCCTCGCTGAGGACCACCTGGCCATCCACCGCGAGGCGCATCCGGCAACCCCGGTGCACGGGCAGAATGCGCGACGGGAGGAGGGAGTAGAGCACAATCCACATCATAACCTGCGTGACTCTGATGCTCTTTCTCCGCAGGTCCCGGCTGCTTCCCTCAGAACATCTCCCACGCAGACGGCCCCTCAAACGCTTGGGCAGGCGGGCTGGAGGCGTTGGCTGCCCGGTCGCGCGCGTCATGGACCTCCGCAGGTGGAGATGGGTCGTGTGACCCGGGCGGCCGGCCCTTCAGTGCCCTCCCCCGGCCCGGGTGAGACGTATGGTATCAAGGTAACGATACAAGGGAGTACATACCAGGCGATGGTGGATTCGGGCTGCGGGCAGAACATGATCCACCAGAACCTGGTTCGACCCGGGGCTTTGAGGCAGGCAACACGGCTAAAAATCAGGTGTGTTCATGGGGATGTGCACGAGTACCCTATGGTGCCAGTAGAAATTTGGTATGAGGGCCAAAAGCATAGGGTCGAGGTAGCTGTAAGTACGCACCTGTCGCACCCCGTAATTTTGGGCACGAATTGGCCGGGGTTTAGACGTTTACTGACACAATGCGTGGGGGTGCGTTCACGGACCGTAGGAAAGGGGAGTATCCGCGCAGTTCTCAGTGGCGACGCGGGTCCATCCGACACTGCCGAGCGGGAAGCGGCGGGGGCTTCGCGGGACCTACGGATGACTTTCCCCTCGAGCAGTCTCTCGATGAAACTTTGCGCGCGGCCTGGGACCAGGTGGATTACATCGACGGTCAGCTGGTGCGCCCGGGAGCAGCGCGGGTATTCCCTCACTTCTCCATCATTAGGGATAGATTGTACAGAGTGAGCCGTGACACTCAAACAGGAGAGGAAATCACCCAGTTGTTGGTGCCTAAATGCCGCCGGGAAATGGTTTTCCAGGCCGCGCACTACAATCCCATGTCTGGCCACATGGGGTATAATAAAACACTCAATCGGGTCATGGTCCGATTCTATTGGCCAGGCATTCGGGCAGATGTGCGCCGGTGGTGCGCTGCCTGCCCGGACTGCCAGCTGGTGAATCCGGCGGCCACACCGAAGGCACCTTTGCGCCCATTGCCGCTCATGGAGGTACCATTCGAGAGAATTGGGATGGACCGCGTCGGACCATTCCACCCGAGCACACGGGGATATCGCTTTGTGTTAGTCCTGGTGGATTACGCAACGCGCTATCCCGAAGCAGTGCCCCTGCGCTCCATCTCTGCAAAGAGTGTGGCGCAAGCGCTGTTTCAGGTCATCTCCCGAGTTGGAATCCCGAAAGAGATTCTGACTGACCAGGTCACGTCCTTTATGTCACGCACGATAAAGGAACTGTACGGGTTATTGGGAATTAAAGCGATCCGCACCAGCGTGTACCACCCACAGACAGATGGGCTGGTGGAGCGGCTAAATAAGACGCTAAAAACCATGATCCGTAAGTTTACGCACAAGGATAGACCAAATTGGGATAAATGGCTGGATTCCCTAATGTTTGCGATGCGGGAGGTACCCCAAGCCTCCACAGGCTTTGCGCCTTTTGAGTTGTTATACGGCAGGAAACCGCGCGGGGTGTTGGACGTGATTAAGGAAAGTTGGGAGGAGGGTCCAAGCTCCAGCAAGAACGAAATTCAGTACGTTATGGACATGCGAGCAAAACTCCACACGGTGGGGCACTTATCACGGTAGAATTTGCTCCGCGCCCAGGAACGGCAGCAACGCACGTATAACAGGGGGACCCATCTAAGGAAATTTTCACTGGGAGAAAAAGTACTTGTATTACTCCCAAAATCCAGCTCAAAATTACTTGCGAGGTGGCAGGGACCCTTCGAGGTCACACGGCAAGTGGGTGATGTGGATTACGAGGTTCGACGCTCGGACCGGGGCGGAGACACTCAAATCTACCATCTAAACCTACTGAAATCATGGAGGGAGGCGGAGCCTGTTTCCATGGTGACAGTAGCGGGAGGAGGAGGAGCTGGGACCAGAGATCCTGCGCTCTGTCACGGCCCCTCCCCTACCCTGTGACAACCAGCTCACGTTAGCGCAGAAAGCGGATGTTGCCAAGCTGCAGCGGCGCTTTTCTGATGTGTTCTCCTCTCGGCCCGGACGCACGAATCTCATCCAGCATCATATTGAGACCAGCCCGGGGGTTACGGTGCGATCTCGGCCATACAGGCACCCCGAACACAAACGCAAAGTAGTTCGGGAGGAATTAAAATCCATGCTGGAATTGGGGGTAATAGAAGAATCCCACAGTGCGTGGTGCAGCCCCATTGTTCTGGTAGGGAAGAAGGATGGGTCTGTGCGGTTCTGTGTGGATTACCGCAAGGTGAACGAAGTATCACGGTTTGACGCGTACCCAATGCCTCGGGTTGACGAGCTCCTGGATCGGCTGGGCACTGCTCGTTTTTTCACGACGCTGGATTTAACCAAGGGCTACTGGCAGATTCCCTTGTCACCAGAGTCCAAGGAAAAAACGGCCTTTTCCACTCCAGAAGGTTTGTACCAATTTGTGACACTTCCGATTGGCTTGTTCGGTGCGCCCGCCACGTTCCAGCGCCTCATGGACCGGGTACTGCGACCCCACGCTGCATACGCGGCCGCCTACCTGGATGACGTCATCATCCAGAGTAGCGGCTGGGAAGAACACATGCAGCGGGTGGGGGCGGTGCTCGAGTCCCTGAGGCAGGCAGGGCTCACCGCCAACCCGGCGAAGTGTGCAGTTGGCCGGAGTGAAGTACAGTATCTGGGGTACCACTTGGGAGGGGGACAGGTGAGGCCGCAGGTAGATAAAACAGCGGCAATTGCGGCCTGCCCAAACCCCAAGAAGAAAAAAGAGGTGAGGCAGTTTTTGGGTCTGGCGGGCTACTACCGGAGGTTTATCCCCCGGTTTGCGAACCTGACCAGCCCAATAACTGACCTCACCCGAAAGGGTGCTCCAGATCTGGTCTAGTGGACGGAGCAGTGCCAGCAGGCGTTTGAGAGGGTTAAGAAGGCCCTCTGCGAGGAGCCGGTCCTGCACATGCCTGATTTTTCTCTCACGTTTTGTCTGCAGGCTGACGTGTCGGGCAGAGGTCTGGGAACGGTTTTGTCCCAGCAGGTGGAGGGCGTCGACCGACCCATCCTCTACATCAGCCGGAAACTGTCCGAAAGGGAGGCAAGGTACAGCACAGTGGAGAGGGAGTGTCTCGCCATCAGGTGGGCGGTCGGGGCCCTCCGATACTACCTCCTGGGGCGCTCATTCAGCCTCTGCTCGGACCACAAGCCCCTCCAGTGGCTCCACCGCATGAAAGATGCCAACGCGTGGATCACCCGTTGGTATCTAGCGTTGCAACCCTACAACTTCAGAGTGATTCACAGACCGGGTGTACAGATGGCCGTGGCCGACTTCCTTTCCCGCTCCCTCACGGGGGGGAGGGGAGTGGGGGCGGCCGGACGGCGTCCCGGCCTGAGTCTGGCGGTGGAGGTATGTGAGGGGCGTGGCCTGCGGATCTGCAGCAAGGCGGGATGTGCCAGGACCGGCTTCGAGATTAGCGACAGGTGCGTAGATGACACAGCTGAGAGTGTTTGTCTGATCACCTGTCGCCCTGTTAAAGGGAGCAGTCGGGAAGGAGAAGGGGGATTGGATGGTGGAGAGCAAAGCCGAGCGCGAGCGAGAGCCAGACAAAACGCCGGAGGAAAACCATTTGTGTGCTCACTGGAGAAAGAGACTTTGCACTTTTATTGAAAAATAAAACTGTTTTGCAAACTTGGAAGAGCCCGAGATGTCGTTGATTGATGGTCCAACGAACCCGGACGAGCAAGACCTCCACAGTGTTGTCTTGTCTAATCATAAAAGATGCAGACGAGGCGTGTTGGCTGAGTTTTTAAGTTTACTCCACGGCGTGCTCATCAATAACATCCAGCTGCCGGCATGGCTACATTCAACAACATAAACGGGGCTACTGCCATGTTCTTCACTAGTGTGGCATGCTGGGTAATGGAGTTCTTATGTTACCTAGATCATAACATCACTATATATCTGCCACCTAATCAACGTTTTGTTCTCCTTCTTTGTGGGTCAACACTTCCTGCTTCCTGCTAAGTTGCAACTTGTGATTGGATACTCACTTTGGAGTAAGAAGTGAGTATCCAATCACAGTCTCGTTAACCTAGATAGGCTACGGTCAACAACTTGTGATCTGATTGGCTATCACAACTGTCTATCAACTCTATGTGTTCTCAAATTCATCCGCTAATGGTCCCGGTGAGTATCCAATCACAGGACGTGTAAATGTCACGTTCAACGTAATCTGATCTGATTTGCTATAGCAATTATCTATCAACTGTATGTGCCCGTTCACTTACAGTGCACAGACGCCCGCATTGTTGATTCTGAAGGCCTCGGGCAGATTCCGTACAGCATGGCAACATAAGCTAGCTGAGTTCTGATTGGATAAAAACTCTAATCTAAAAACAGCTCTGGAAGGAGAATAATATGACATGAAGAGAATATGAATACTTTTAGATAGGGGTAGCGGGGGGTGTATATTGTAGCATCCCAGAAGAGTTAGTGCTGCAAGGGGTTCTGGGTATTTGTTCTGTTGTGTTTATGCTGCGTTACGGTCCGGATGTTCTCCCGAAATGTGTTTGTCATTGTTGTTTGGTGTGGGTTCACAGTGTGGCACATATTTGTAATAGTGTTAAAGTTGTTTATACGGCCATCCTCAGTGTGACCTGTATGGCTGTTGACCAAGTATGCCTTGCATTCTTGTGTGTGTGTGAAAAGCCGTAGTTATTATGTGATTGGGCCGGCATGCAAAGGCAGTGCCTTTAAAGTTTATTGGCGCTCTGTACTTCTCCATACGTCCGTGTACACAGCGGCGTTTTAAAAAGTCATACATTTTACTTTTTGAAACCGATACCGATAATTTCCGATATCACATTTTAAAGCATTTATCGGCTAGTTGGTATCGAATATTGGTCTGGTATCAGCTCCAAAAAAGTATCACATTATATGTGCTTGCATGTGAAATCTAATTAATTTCTAATCAATGTTAATTTTCAGAGCAGTTTTTGTTTCAATTTTAGGCATAGTCTTTTGCCCAAAATGTGTTTTAGTCATATTATAGTCACCTAAGTTGATTTAGTTTGTCGGAAAAATTCCTCAAATGGTAAATGGTAAATGGGTTGTACTTGTATAGCGCTTTTCTACCTTTTTAAGGAACTCAAAGCGCTTTGACACTATTTCCACATTCATCCATTCACACACACACATTCACACACTGACTCAACATTTTAGCATCTTTGAGGTTTTCTTGATACACCACTTGTATTAAGGTCGGCATCAAGGGTTGGAATTGGGGGTTAAATCACCAAAAAATTATTCCTGGGCGCGGCCGCCACTGCTGCTCACTGCTGCCCTCACCTCCCAGGGGGTGATCAAGGGTGATGGGTCAAATGCAGAGAATCATTTTGCCACCCCTAGTGTGTGTGTGTGACAATCATGGGTACTTTAACTTCAACTTTGGTATTACAATTACTGTACAACATCATACATCAACACTGCATAACTTAGCATACACAGATGCATGTCTATAATTCTGAATATAGTGCATCACATTATTCCATAATCAATTCAGACTAAGAGACTCAGAAGCCTCAGAATGGTTTTCAGTTCATTTCCGAGCTTGCATTCGATAAAGTGTAGTATGCATCGGAGCAGATCGTTCGCCATTTCATTAAGCAAACGAGCTGGGGAGAGCTCGGTGCATGGAGGGGTACAGCATATTCACGTGCTCTGAGGAGAATGCAAAATGATATTATGCGCAGTGCGTAGACTAGTATTAAAATAATTGTATTTATTTAACAGGAAATAATGGAAATTGAACTTAAACATGTATTTGACGTTTAAATCTTAACATTAAGAATGAAATGAGAAATGCTATAATACAGTACACTGTACAGGTGTATGTACTGGCAGGTAAGAACGGTCAGCTCAGCTAGCGGCATCATGGACTATTACCAAAGTAGTTTGTTTTTAAGTAAGTATTTATTTTCAGACAGGTGGCTCCTGCTCTACCGTCTTTAATAGTAACATTAATTCAGAACAGTAAGAGTCATTTTATAATATTAGCTTTGGCCTACTTACTGCATTTTCCGGACCATAGGGCTCACCCGATGAGCGGGTCTAGTCAGGTCTATTTTCATACAAAAGGCGCACCGGATTATAGGGCGCATTAAAGGGGTCAAATTGTTATTATTTTTTCTGAATGTAAAACATTTCCTTGTGGTCTACATAACATGTAATGATGGTTATTTGGTCAAAATGTTTATAGATTATGTTTTACGGACCATCTTCAAGCCGCTTTCTGACAGTCGCTTCAGGATGCGCCGTTTCGTGGGCGGTCTTATTTACGTGGCTCACCTTCATCGGCGTCTTCTCTCCGTCATCTTTGTTGTAGCGGTGTAGCGTGCAAGGACGGGAGTGGAAGAAGTGTCAAAAGATGGAGCTATCGGTTTTAATGACATCCAGACTTTACTTAAATCAATAACGGAGCAGCATCTCCTCATCCGTGGCTCACTAGTGCGACAACAACGTCGGATATGTGAAAAACCGTCCGACTGGAACTCTCTAATGACTAAAGTTCCTTGGGTGAATAATGTAATCTCACTACACCGGTATGTTTTAGCGCTTTCATGGCGAGTTTACTGACAGATATAAGTAAGAACTTAACACGATTTAATATTAGAAATGGCAACAGCAGAAGATGAATGTCCCATAACAAGAAGATAGAGAAAAAGAAGATGCTTATCGACTACGGGTTGGCACGGCCTACAAAGGCGGACGCCTACACATTTTCAGGACTTATGCAGATCGCAAATACAGATCAGCAGGTACCAGAAGGTAAGAAAAGCTGCTTTTGCATAATATTGCGAAACAAAATGGCAGATAATATGTCTTACCTTATACACACACCATAAAATTACTTGTATGTTGAAGCATAGTACAATCCATCAAGCGGTGTGGCTTCATAGCTTACCAAAGTCGTACTAAAACATTTTGATCGATTTTTGAGCACCATGTGTAATGTTCTATATTTTCAATGGAACATATCACATTTTGGTGTTGTTTACTTGAGTCATATTGCAGTTTACACGTATCTCTTATGTGTGACTGCCATCTACTGGTCACACTTATCATTTCACCATGTACCAAATAAATTAGCTTCGAGGTCGGTAAGCACAACCAAAATTATTCCGTACCTTAGGCGCTATGGGTTGTAAGGCACACTGTTGAATTTTAAGTGTGCTTTATAGTCCATAGAATACGGTACTTTTGCGAAGATGTCCCAATGGTTAGTCTGCAGACGGAGCTTCGAGTTTGTAGTATTTTTGCTATGGAAAATCCAGCCACAGGGTTTACATGTCGTTTGGTTGTCTACCATGCCAAAAGTGAAGTGAAGTGTTTTTTCCGGTGTAGAAGACAAACTGTAATATTGATTCTTATGTATTGATTTTTGCTTTTTCCTGGTGAAAAATCAAAAGTGTGCCTTACAAAGATGCTAGTTCTGATTGGATACCCTTCGTGCTTTTCCACCCGCCTCTCTCTTACATGCAACCGTGATTTGATAACTTGTCCCAACTTGATTGGATTTTGTCTCTGTCACCATTTTTGTCTCATTTTAATTCGTTGACTAAATTGTCTATTAACTGTGTCCTTGTTTTAGTCAACGTGCTTTTGTTTTCATTCGTTATCATCTTAATTTCGTGAAGGGGAAATAGGTTGTTGACGATAACGACGACAAAAATGTTCGGTCAACAAAACGAACACTGTCTCCGACACAAGTGGTGCTGCAGCGTGTTTACAAAACAGCAAGTTAACATCTAAATGTCCTCCAATAAGCATCCAAGGTCAGTCTTTTCTTGTATTTTAGTCAAGTCATTTATAAAAGGTAAACACGGTAGGCTCGAGGCTACTAGGAGGTAGCAGCTACACCATAAGCACACAATAGCACACAAGCTAGACATGCATAATAAGTGCCCCCTGATTGAACAATATTGCAGTCCAAACAGCATTTGTGTCAATATAAACACGTATTGAATAATTCAACAATCCTTGGCAAAAATTATGGAATCACCAGACTTGGATGATGTTCATTCAGTTGTTTAATTTTGTAGAAAGAACAGACGTGACACACAACTATAGTTATTTCAAATGCTAACTTTCTGGATTCAAGGAATACAACATTAATCAACAATATACATTGTAGTAGTCAGTAACTGTTTCATTTTTAGATCAAACAGATTGAAAAATGTATGGAATCACTGAATTAAGAGTAAAAAAAAACCCTGGAATCATCCATCCATCCATTTTCTACCGCTTATTCCATGAAAAACAAAAAAACTCTACAACACACCATTAGTACTTTGTTGCACCACCTCTGGCTATTGCACTGCCTCTGCGCAGCTGCAGAGATTCTGCAATCAACACACCTGCCCATGATGAGAGACCTGCCTTCATAAACCAGCGCGTCCTGAGATCCAGTGTCAGAACGTAGTTACTCGTACCCGAAAAGTAAGCCCACTACGTCGCTCGGGATGGTCGCCTGCTGGCCCCACTATGGACTGGACTCTCACTATTATGTTAGATCCACTATGGACTGGACTTTCACAATATTATGCTAGACCCACTCGACGTCCATTGCATCCGGTCTCCCCTAGAGGGGTGGGTCACCAAGGTTTCTCATAGTCATTCACATTGACATCCCACTGGGTTGTGAGTTTTTCCTTGCCCTTATGTGGGCTCTGAACCGAGGATGTCGTTGTGGCTTGTGCAGCCCTTTGAGACACTTTTGATTTAGGGCTATATAAATAAACATTCATTGATTGATTGATTGATTGATTGATTGACGTCTCCAGCCTTCTCTGCATGTGCATAACCTCTCTCCGTGTTCCCTCCCCGTCGTGCTCATTGTGTCCCGTGTTGTCTCGTTACCCAGCTTTCCGTCTTCCTTCCTCGTTGTCGAGCTGTGTGTCTCGTTTTCCCGGATCCCCTCTGGCCTGCCTACTGACCACGACGCCTCGCTCCAGCCCTTGACCTTCCGCCTGTCTTTGGACTTCCGAGCCTGCCTTTCCCTCTTTGGACTTCCGCCTCGATATCAACACACACATTCAACACCCGCTAGTAACCACTCACATATACTTACCACACAAAGTCACACTTCATTCATTTGGATATCAAACACACCTCACGTACATTCCTTGCTGTTAATAAATATGTTGACGGCTAACGACGTCACTGTCTCCCTGCCGTCTCCTTCTCCCGCTGCACTGTTACAAGTTACTCTCCATTACATGTAGTTAAGCTAAATGGGAAGCTATCCCTAGAAAATTGTAGCAAGCTACGCAGCAAAAGTAGCTTGGGGATGTAACAGTATTTTAAATACTGCGGTATTGCGGTTTCAAAATCCTCACAATAAAGCTGTGACGGTATGACACAAAAACTTGGTAAGTGTAGTTTTTTTCTGGCGCTTTTGCATTGGCCGGTGTGAAATAAACTACATCTCCCAGAATCTTCTGCACAGCGCGGGACCTGCCAGATGGGGGCGTGGGACGCCATGAAGGGGAGCGGGAGGGGAACATTTCCTGAAAATTGTATCAAAATTCATCCATAACCTTTTCAGCTATGTTGCCAACAAACAGACAAACAAACCCTGGACAAATCATAACCTCTTTAACTGGATGTAAT
>NC_084745.1:42736578-42741578 GCF_033978785.1 Entelurus aequoreus
CGTTATATTGATTGCGACCGCCCCCCCCGTCCCCCCAAATATCGCATTACATTTAGCGTCCAATGTTCCTGTCTCATATTCTGCTGATTTCTTCTTTCCCGTTCTCTTCCATGTATACAGATTTCTGAAATACTGGAAAAAAAGGCCATGCTCATTCTTTTTTCATCACAAGTCAGAAGATTTGATACATTTCTTTCTGCGACATTTCCAGACTAGCTTTAAATTATTAGAAACATCTTCTTAATTCCTTTTACCTTGGTTTTTAAAAAAAAAAATTTACAGGTGTTTTTATAAGAAGCTTTGGATGATAAAAACAGTAATATTTTTTAGTTAACTTATGTGATTAATCACAAAAAATATTGCATTAATCATGAACACACTTGGATCAATCGTGCTATTCTGATAAAAAAGTGACTCTGGACTGCCTGCCCACCGTCTTTACTTTCTGTTGAGCCTTTTTGTCAGTTACAATGACCATCTACATTTCCATAATGTACCCTTTTCTTTGTCCATTTCTGATCGCTATTTTCCCGCTTGTGGCTCATCAGTCAATAGTGACGCTACCACATTTCCTATTTCTACGGAACGGCCCGAGGGTCAAAAAAGAGTAAGGACGCTTGCGCGTAAAAAAAAAAAGTAAGTAATGCGTTATCGCCCTATTAATAGTAAATAAATAATTTAGCCCAGCCTTTGGCGAGCGATAATGCCAAGGAGGAGCCAGCACAACCTTTCTTCTGTCATTAAAGAGTCTGGTTTGTCCTTTCCAAGTGAAATATATAAACATAAAAGAAAAGCAGTGTGCAGCCAATGTTCATTATATATGGAGAACTATTAATACTGCACTTCAACCAATAAGAACATTCCACGTACTAAAAATAAAATTATTCACAATGAAAAGTCTGTGTAATACATACATGTAACTGTAATACTGACAATGACTCATATAATTTACTTATACAGTGAATTTACATTTAGCTGACCTTTTCATAGTTTCGAACTACTTATGTACAACACTTATTGGTTGTACTTATTTATTTTTGTTTTACATTGAACCCTGATTACAGCATTGGGACTAAAAACCTGTGTTGTCATGCATCAGACATAAGCACGTAGCATTTTCGTAAACAAATGCATGTGAGTTCAGATACAGGTGCGAAATTAAACATGCATTACATCAAATACTCAACAAAGTTTACCAAGCAAAACAAAAGTGCATTTTGTACAACTCACAACTCAAATACACAACGTGGGTGATTACAATTTACAAGGGAGACGGTAGATGGTTGTTAATTTTTTGTTTTTGCATACCAACCGGTAAACACATTTATCAAGTACTGCTACTATGGGTGTCCGTCTGGTCATAGTCATAGACTGAGATTGGTCAGATCTAGTCTTAAAAGACTGGATCGGACCAATCTATGTCTAGGAACAAAAAGACTAGATCTGACTAATCTAAGACCCGTTTACACCGCACACATTTTTTTGCCCTCAAGTGACACAGATCGGATTTCTTTTTTGCCAGTCTAAATGCTCTAAAGGGATTCAACTCTGATCTTTTGGCATCAGAGTCAGACCACATCAGAAGGTGGTCCTGAATCCAATTGAAATTTTAAATGTGACTCCAGTCTAAACGCAATGTGACCTGAATGTGACTTTTTGTTAGCTTTGTGCGAACTAGCAGCGGTAGTGGGATCTACGGGCATGCTTGGGGGCGGTCGGACTGGTGGTGTGTTGGCTTGGGGGTGCAGGTCATTTCCACCCCTGTGATTGCGTGCTGTTCGCCTCTCTGTGGCGTTCCCCGGCACGGTCTGCGGCTGTACGGTGCTGTGGCTCTGGGCATGGTCGGCGGCAAGTTGGGGTGTTTGGTTGGCCGGTGTGGATGCCCAATGGCTCGATTGGCTGGGCTGTGGATGGAATTGGGGTTGGTAGGTTGGCGGCCTCGGTGGTAGCTGGGTGTGTGCGTTGTTGCGGTTTGCGGGGTCGGTCGCTCTTTTGTTTCGGTTTCGGCTGCCGCGGGTGTTTGCACTGCGAATTGGCGGTGGTGGTGGTGGTTGCTGTGGTTCTACCGGCGGTTGCCGTTGCTGTGTTGGATTGGAGTGGTCGGGGGACTGTGATTGGTGGCTGTCCGCTTGTGGAGTTGCAGGGGCTGGCTGGTGTTGGCCTGCTAGCTGGTTTGGGTGCTGACATGCACTGACTTCCTCCCCTGGTGAGGGGCTCCGTTCCCTGGCCGGGACTCGTATGGGCGCATTGCTGTGTGGATGGCCGGGATGCGGTGTTCGCGTTGTGCAATGGGGGCTGTGCAGTAATTCTGCGTAGGGTTGCTTGTATGGACTCCGCAGAGTTGGGTTGGGGTGGGCGCTGGCTTTGTTTGGCAGAGGGTGGACTCGCGTGGCATCATGTTAAACTGGTGTGTTTTGCCTGCGAAGTCATGGGCTGTGAGAAAGGCCGGCTTCCTGGCCATAGTTCTTGGTTGTCTCCTGCGTGGACAGGGGGTATGTCCGGCCCCTCCGCTCTTCCTACTTACAGCACACACACACACACATATAAAACTTTGAGGGAGTGCCTTGCAGGGAGGCATGGCAGGGGATAAGGATGCCGCTATGGGGCTCCAGTCCTCCTGTCTTGTCCCCTGCTCGTCCATCCCTCAATTTTAGCTGCATATTAGACACTTAGGGGGGGGCTCAATATTGTTGGGACCCACCATGGCCTTGATGTCCTCCAATTTTAATCGCATTATTAGTTCCCACAAGCATACATGTCTCCCTCACGCTACAGTACACACATCAATAGGGACTGGAGGTTGGCTGTAACGGCTGACCTCCTAATTTTAACTACACAGTATACACTCTAGGAGCCTTATAAACATGCATGGGTGGGTTGGGGTTCGGGAGTACGGCGCGACTCTCTTTGCCTCCTTGATTGGCTGGTTCTCAGTGGGCAGTGGGTGCCGGGGGTTGATCGCTGCCCCGTCGGCCTGTGTATGGATTTGTTGGTTTATATATGTGTGTGTGTGTCTGTGCGTATGTATGGATGGATGTAGGTATGTAAATGTGTGTATGTATGTATGTATATATATATGTATATATATATATATATATATATATATATATATATATATATATATATATATATATATATATATATATATATATATATATATATATATATGTGTGTGTATATATATTTCTGGGGGTACTCTCGGGGCCTGCTTGTCAGGCGGGGGTCGGCGCCTCAGGGTACTGCGGCCGTGCTGCCTGTCTGGGGCCTCGGAGTCCCACCGTCCACCCCTTACGGATGCACACCAACTTCCATTGTGTGTACTTCTTGTTCCATGAGAAGTTGTCTGCAGGTGTTTGAATCTCTAACAGACCAAAAACATCACTTTGGGTTAATTGGAGTATGGAGATTGCCTGGAAGGATGAATGTTGTACAGCGTGTGTCAGTGTGTCGTGACTGTAGACCCCCCCCACCCCCCCACCCCTTTACAGTGTCAGAGGGGATAACATCCAGCTCAGCACAATATGCATTCATGCATGCATGGATGGATAGATGGAAGCAATGCATGTCAATGTGAACTTTTCAGTGCCCGAGTGTGTGCAAGATGAGTCACTTTGTTGTCTCCTAAAATGTTTTGGAACACGAGTCCACTCCATTTTCAAATAATGATAATATTGTGGATGATGTAATTGTGGCTTATATGCTGGCCTTGCTTCACACTTGGTATGAGAATACCGTCAAAACGGTCCATAGCGACCTCTCAAGGGGTGCAGAAAAAGTGTCCACTTCACAAAGATTGGCAGCCATTTGGAATTTGCATCCATCAGGATTTTTTTCAGCAAATTATCAATGTTTTTGTATAGAATTAGGAATGTAAAATGCTGAAAACACTGAGCAAAGAATAAATAAATAAATACATCTAAATAGATCTTTACACTTCCTGTCTATCAGTGATTTGGCATCCGTCTAAATCAGGGGTCGGCAACTCAAAATGTTGAAAGAGCCATATTGGACCAAAAAAATATATATATTTTTTGGTACCGGTACTAAAATTATTTCTATACTTTTCGGTACTTTTTTAAATAAAGGGGACCACAAAAAATGGCATTATTAGCTTTATTTTTACAAAAATATCTTAGGGTACATTAAACATATGTTTCTTATTGCAGTTAAGTCCTTAAATAAAATAGTGAACATACAAGACAACTTGTCTTTTAGTAATAAGTAAACAAACAAAGGCTCCAAATTAGTCTGCTGACGTATGCAGTAACATATTGTGTCATTTATCATTCTATTATTTTGTTAAAATTATTAAGTACAAGTGGTAGAAAATACATTATTAATCTACTTGTTCATTTACTGTTAATATATGCATACTTTCTCTTTTAACATGTTCTATCTACACTTCTGTTAAAATGTGATAATCACTTATTCTTCTGTTGTTTGATACTTTACATTAGTTTTGGACGATACCACATATTTAGGTATCAATCCGATACCAAGTCGTTACAGGATCATACATTGGTCATATTCAAAGTCCTCATGTGTGAAATAAGCAAATAAATAACATATGCTTGCTTCATAAGTACATGTTGAGTTAGCACATAAATACAACTATGCCACACCAATAATAATGTGCATTGCCGCTTAAATTTGCTACTGAATTTGTATGACAAAGGAACTGATGAGCTATCGTTGACACCGACACTGCAAATTATTTGCCACTTGCCAAGATTTGAAATTGTTTTTCTAGAAATTTCCCTAGTTCACTTATTTTTAGTCATTGACTTTACATCATAGCGTTCATTTTAGCATTAATAATTAAATATTGTCCATTCTAATTTTAACATTTTAAAATTTTGAAAATACCTATTCAAGTGAGATATTTTGTTTTTTTCCACATAGAAAATATTTGTTTCGAGATTCTGCAACATCCCCAGGATGTTTAAATTAAGAAATGCTTGTTTTCAGAATGAAATAATTGTTTCTATCTTAAAAGTCCT
>NC_084745.1:42749078-42756578 GCF_033978785.1 Entelurus aequoreus
TTAGTTAAATGTAAGTTGTGTCTTGGATCAAAGATCCTATCTACTGCCCAAAACAGCAATTCAAATCTGCTGAAACAGCTACAAAAGCAACATGCTTCGACAAAGCTAGTAAAGAGAGAAACGGACTCCGATGCCACTTCACCTCCACCTCCACCTGAAGTGGAGGTGGAATTTACTGTCAAAATTTGGTGACAGTAAGACTTAGTAAGAATTTGGTGCACATTTTGAAAGTCTTAGCAGTTTGCAATAATCTTGCAAACAAAGTACAGTTACTAATGGATAATGTAGTAAACGCACTCAAATACAACTTTACATAGAAAAGCATTTACCAGTTCTTTAAAAAGAAAATATAAGTTTGTTTACCTTTTTCAGATGACAATGCTGATCTCTTTGTTTGGTACAATGTGACCCCAGCTCGTTGTGAAATTCCCATTCAGTCTGTAGTTGCAAGTTGATGCTCTTGTTTTGTGTCGTACAGTTGGTTTGTCCTTGCTGTAATTGTGCCTCTCCAATATATTGTACGGGACGGCGTGGATTGGTATTTTAAACTTGATGTGCGTCGATGATAAAAACGTTTGTCACTGCAATACCAACACGTTACCTCAGTTTGATCAAATGTTCTGTTTTGAAGCGAAATTGGCCGCCCCTCTTTTTTTTTTTTTTTTTACTCCAGTTTAGTGGGTGTTTAACTCCTCACAGTGAATATTGTCTGTGATTGGTGTTTGTCTTGCAAGTCAGATATATGGTAGTTACAAGAAATGTACACTAATGTGGAGCAGCCTTGGATTTTCACAATAAAATGACCCACCTAGAACATGTGTAGTGCCATACTTGCCTGTGCGTGTGGTTTGACTAAGTGTATTTAAATAAATAAACAAAATAAATAATTTACCACTTTATAGCTGCGAGACACAGGGGGAATAATCAGTGAGCCCAATCCGTTTAGTTTTTCCCCACATTAATTTTTTTCTGTTAAGTTTTTCAGCATTTAGTTTTTTCTGCCATTGTTGTGTCATGATCATAATTTAGTAAAATGTCCGTTAGTTAAATGAATTAATAACTTTTATTTTTACAATTTGTACCAGTATTTTAAGTCAAAGCATAATATGTTTGTAACACTGTTACAAATATGCGCCACACTGTGAACCCACACCAAACAAGAATGACAAACACATTTCGGGAGAACATCCGCACCGTAACACAACATAAACACAACAGAACAAATACCCAGAATTCCTTGCAGCCCCCCCCCCCCATCTCCCGAATTGGGAGGTCTCAAGGTTGGCAAGTATGTGTGAGGTTCATATGTTATCAATATTATAAATAAATGATAAATGGGTTGTACTTGTATAGCGCTTTTCTACCTTCAAGGTACTCAAAGCGCTTTTGCAAGCAGCCATCAGGAGCAAGGGTGAAGTGTCTTGCCCAAAGACACGGACGTGACTAGGATGGTAGAAGGTGGGGATTGAACCCCAGTAACCAGCAACCCTCCGATTGCTAGCACGGCCACTCTACCAACTTCTCCACGCCGAATATTCAGTGTTTTATCCTTCATAGTTAATATTGTAAATCCCACATTCTTCATTTTCATGTACATTCTGGGTGTCTCAGTCAGTAAAACAAACTTAAAAATGCCATTCCGTTTTTTAAGGCGGTCTGTCATAACGTTTTTTTGCATTCAATCAGACATGTTTTAGTAGTCTTAAAAATCAGATATACCGGCCCCCAGACACATTTTTTCCTCTTAACTTGCGCCCCCTCCCCCTCCCTCCCCCGCCCCCGAGTCAAAATAATTGCCCAGGCCCGGCCTATGTCTTTTTATCTCGTTGGCATTTCCCTTTTCCCTCGCCCAAAACCTAACCGACTCCGTTCTTTAGACGTCTTACTTAGTTATTTTTAAGTTAGTTTTAGTCAACCTGTACAGCAGGTGTCCCCAAACTACGGCCCGCGGGCCGGACCGGCCCCCCAGCATGCAAAATCCGGCCCACGGAAAGTCCCAAGTTCATTTTTATTTATTTATTTATTTATTTTTTATTTTTTATTATTTATTTTTTTAATCTTTCATTTCTAATCCATTTTCTACCGCTTGTTATACTCTCGGTGTCTCCTAGCCGCTCAGGCAAATCATATTGTCTAAAAATTAATTTTCCCGTCGATAATGTGATAATGTTAAATGACAAAACGGATTAACTCGTTGGAATATAAAGACTATATATATATATATATATATATATATATATATATATATATATATATATATATATATATATATATATATATATATATATATATATATATATATATATGTATATATATATATATATATATGTCTTAATTAGATTATCCAAAAAATAGTGCTCGATACCGTGGTAGAGCGTAATATGTATGTGTGGGAAAAAAATCACAAGACTATTTCATCTCTACAGGCCTGTTTCATGAGGGTTTTCCTCAATCCTCAGGAGAAAAAATCTCCTGAGGATTGAGGAAAACCCTCATGAAACAGGCCTGTAGAGATGAAATAGTCTTGTGATTTTTTTCCCACACATACATATATATATATATATATATATATATATATATATATATATATATATATATATATATATATATATATATATATATATATGTATATATATATATATATATATATATATATATATATATATATATATATATATATATATATATATATATATATATATATATATGTACAGCCCGGCCAAATTTTTTTAGCCCAATGCGGCCCCCGAGTCAAAAAGTTTGGGGACCCCTGCTGTACAGACTGATCTTGATGATACATTTTTATCAGGAACAAAACTGGTGGACCAGACTTTACCGGGGGGGGGGGCTGCTAGTTGATAACCCCTACTTTATACTGCTCATCCAATGGCAGCATAGTCAATACCACACATGAGACTCTGAAAGTAACATTTAAGTGTCGATCTGCTCCCATCATGCAGTTCATTAGAAGCCTTCATTTGGTCTTCAGAGAACATTTTGACTTATCAGGGGGAACATTTTGTTCCTCCACTGCATGAAGCAATGGAGCTTGTTCATGTTTGACACACACAATTGAAGGCTTTACATGTAATTAGCCGAGCCCTTGTCATAACCCAATGGGCTGCGAAGGGGATTAGTGTTTGTGTGTGAAAGGAACCTACGTCAGCTGAGGGATGTAATTACGGTTAACTACTGTAGTTTAAACCCAAAAACATCTTCGAGCGAGAGTCAGTCAGCACTGTAATTAAAAATGTCTTTACAGTTCACTGCTACTGTGATTTATGTTCGCTAGAACGTTGCGCTTTGGTACGTACGAGACGGGCTTTTGTATAAGGATTATTTTAATTATTATAGTAGGAAGATTTTGACATGTCATCTGCCAAACAACCTTCAAAATTATCTTGTCCAAATGGTTTGTGCGGTTAAAAAAACATTTGTGTTATTATGGTTTTAATGTTATTGTTAGCACACAATGAATCTCCCTGCAGTCTTGTCCCAATGTTTGTGCTACTATGGTTGGAATGTTTTAGTATTATTCCCACTACTGTTGTCCCGATACCAATATTTTGGTACTGGTACTGGTACCAAAATGTATTTCGGTACTTTTCGGTACTTTTCTAAATAAAGGGGACCACAAAAAAATGCATTATTGGCTTTTTTTTTTAACAAAAAATCTCAAGGTATATTAAACATGTTTCTTATTGCAAGTTTGTCCTTAAATAAAATAGTGAACATACTAGACAACTTGTCTTTTAGTAGTAAGTAAGCAAACAAAGGCTCCTAATTTAGCTGCTGAGATATGCAATAACAGATTGTGTCATTTATCATTCTATTATTTTGTCAATATTATTAAGGACAAGTGGTACAAAATTGATTATTAATCTACTTGTTCATTTACTGTTAATATCTGCATAATTTCTCTTTTAACATGTTCTATCTACACTTCTGTTAAAATTTAATAATCACTTATTCTTCTGTTGTTTGATACTTTACATTAGTTTTGGATGATACCACACATTTGGGTATCAATCCGATACCAAGTAGTTACAGGATCATACATTGGTCATATTCAAAGTCCTCATGTGTCCAGGGACATATTTCCTGAGTTTATGAACATAATATAAATTTTAAAAAAACAAAAGATGATATCGATGTAATCATATTGTAATCGACTAGATACGCTCCTGTACTTGGTATCATTACAGTGGATGTTAGGTGTAGATCCACCAATGGCGTTTGTTTACATTTTGATGCCGGTGAGCTATGGTGTGTAGTGAAGCATGTTTAGCTATTCCTCGTCCTGCAGGGATGATACTTGTAAGAAACTTACTTTATTTGTCGCCATGGAGGCGAGGATTAGTGATTTAGAAGTAGCTAAAACACTGCCGGCTGCGGATGGACTTTAGCCGCTAGCTAGCTAGCTAGCCATGTCTTAAAGCACCTCTTCCTGAGGGCGTTTCAGTGTTATAACTTCCCCTTTATTGTCAGTTTTTAAGCCAAGATGCGTTCGTTCTCTCTTCTGTCTACACACTGTGTCTGCTTGTAAGTATTCCGTGACTGTGCGCTGCCGAACATGCTCGTCTGGTCGCAAAACCAGCAATGTCACGACGTGAAGACAACGGGGGGGGTTGCAGCGGTACATTTCAGAGGTACTACACTAATACCGGTATACCGTACAACCCTGATTGACACAAGTAATAATTTGCGGACTAATGCCTCACAATCAAACAATTTCATGTTAAAATACTGAACAGATGTTTATTGGGATAAGGCTGTTCAGTATTTTAACATAAAAGTGTTTGATTGTGAGGCATTAAAAGCCACAAAATGCAACGGGTCCATCAGACCCACAAACGCTGGCTGAGTAACAACAATATGAACGTTGCACGGAAAATGTCTCTGCCAGTTTCTGCATCCCACAGGGATTCTTCTTTTGTGTTTCTGCACCTGCGGTTCCCACACAAGGTTGCAACATTGTTTGTCAACACTGTCTGCTCTCATTTTCTCGCACATTTGACCCTCTGATGTTCTGTCCTCCTCCTGTCTAGGCCTGCTGTGTGTGTGTGTGTGTGTGTGTGTTCTTGTATTTCTACCCTTCTTGAGACATCAACAAGGAAAAGTAGTTTCCATATGAGGACCGGTGAACAAGTTAGGACATAAACCATGGTCCCAATAAGGAAAACCATTGCATCTAATAGATGATGTCTCATTTGAATCGCCTGGTGGTGAAATCTACCAAAATTAGTGTGGGCCCAAAAAGGAGGGATTTTTCAAATTGACCGTGTGTCGCTTTTAAAAGTGCTCCCCCTCTGGTCAACATATGAAATAACAAGTGTGTGTACAAATTTGAAGTGCTCCCCCTCTGGCCAACATATGTAATAAGTGTGTAAGAAATTTAAATATGCCCTTCTTTGAACAAAATTAATTATAATAATAATTTTTAAAAAATAGGTGCATAGGGACATACTGTAATAACTTGAATTAATAATGAAGATTAAAAACCAATTACCAACAAAAAATTCAAAATAAATAAAATAAATACAACTACAAGCTTACCTTGTTTATATTTGCATAGTATGTATATATTATTGATGTTGTAAATACAAATCTTTATATATCTAGAAAGGGTGGTCCTAAAGAGGTAGCCATATTTTAGAGGTCTCAAGAAGGTAACAAATACAAGAAATAGTGTGTGTGTGTGTGTGTGTGTGTGTGTGTGTGTGTGTGTGTGTGTGTGTGTGTGTGTGTGTGTGTGTGTGTGTGTGTGTGTGTGGTACACAGAACATCAAGTTCCACACTATATGTAATATAAATGTGTAGTGGGGGTGTATGGTGTGTGGTCATTAAATATGTATTCTGATATATGTTCTTCACAGAAAATGAGCCAAAGTCAGTGAGTCTAAGTTTGAAAAATTAATTAATTGTGTCATTTTTCTTTTAATAAAAAATGAAAACGGGTCCCACAGACCCGAACACCACACAAGGGTTAATCCTTTATGGACAAATGAAAAAATGCTGGGAAGTTTGGGGAAAAAAAAGAAAAAGGGAGGCTGGCAATAATGACATGAAAAAGTATTTTCAGTACAATGAAGAATGTCAGGTGTGGCTGTGAAATGAAGATGTCCTGCACACATGTGGACACAGACACGGACCACTTCTGCCTATTAATCACCTGTCTTCAGAGCATCCTCCAGAGGGAAAAGCACGACTTTTCTCCACGCTAATTAGGTCACTTGAAGGAGTGCTCATAAGTAGCCATCTTATCCTCTCCCTGCCCTTCTCTTTTCATCTCAGTCATGGAAGCCATTAGCTCGTCCTCATGTTCTCCTCGCCGAACCCCGAGCACTACCTCTCATTTTGTCTTTTTTTTTACCCATTTTGGTATTGCACAAAAATAAAAGTATATAGCCTCTAAAATCAATGCTGAGTCCATAATATGGGCTTGGATTTTGCAAGCAGGGTGCAAAAAAGTAATTTATTTGTTTTCCTCTGTGGTGTTTTCCACCTTCCCTACATTTTACCATTGTCATAATATTTAATGGGTGATATTACTTTTACTGCAGAGGCTGATGCAGGTGTTGAGGCATATTTTTTTGGGTAGAAGTTATTTTTTGAAGCACTTTTCTCATTAAGAAAAGAAACTCTCAGACTTTGCATGCAGTTGCAGTTCTAAACCGTTAGATGGCAGTACTGAGCACTACACCGTGGGTCGTTTTGCAGAGTTACGAATGGATGTTAGTAAAGCCAACCAGGGACAGGACCTGGTATAAACCCTCTATGCCAGGGGTGTCCAAACTTTTTCCACTGAGGGCCGCACACTGAAAAAATCAAAGCAAGCGGGGGCCATTTTAATATTTTTTTATTTCAAAAAACAATACAATATATGTATAAAAACATATACATTCAGGCCTCCACTCAGGCTTGATCCAGGGACCCCAAAGGGTTTTGTTAAAAAAAATATTAAAAATGTGTCATTATTAAGTATTATAATTTTTATTATTATTCAAGTTTAAAATCCATAGATCAACATTAGGTCTGTCTGTCAATATAACATTTTTAAAGATTTAAGTCGTATGCTCTTTTTGTCAAAGAAAACCCTGTTTTTTTATGGAAAAAATACAAAATATGCAATATTTTCACCCAATAATGTTTTTAAGTGGAGTATTTGAGATTATATAAAAATTGGAGCCTTAAAAAGGTCAATAACTCATAACAACATTGATTTTAATTCATTATTATTTTTTGAGCGATGACACTGAAAAACAAATCACACAAAAATGATTGGGGAACCAAAAGGGTCCTACTCATTAAAGTGTAAAAAAATAAATTATATTTTTTTTTTACTGTTTACTTTTAACACAATAATCTCAAAATCAACTTCAGATCTATCCGTCAATTATAAGTTGTATTTTTGTTTATGTTTTTTGTTTGTTCCTTTTAGGCCCTTTTTAAAAAAAATTTAAAAAACAGCTACATTTCTAATATGGCAAACACAAAATA